>NW_026872680.1:0-13817 GCF_032173495.1 Musca vetustissima
GTCCTTGGGCCTATTAAGTGACCTGTGCCAAATTTCATCCAAATCGGATCATAAATGGGACCTGTACTTTGTTAACAAAAATACATGGACGGACAGACGGACATGCGTAAATCGACTCAGAAAGTGATTCTATGCATATTCTCAAAAGGAACCATTGGTCTATTTCGATTTTTTTCCTGTTACAAACATATGCACAAAGACACAGTACCCTGTACCACATTGTGGTAAAGGGTAAAAAAGGGGGTTATATGTATACTACCACAAAAAAACAAATTACAAAGAATTTGGTTGAAAAACGCGCTCAAGAACCCCAAAATACCGAAAATTGGGGGGTACCCTTATATGGGGGCTACCCGAAAAAATTTACCTATATTTATAATTTATAGTGGAGAGATTTGCTACTTAATAAGAACTTGACAGTCAATTCGGTCGAAAAATACGATCAGAATCCCCAAAATACCAAAAATTTGGGGTACCGTTATATGGGGACTACCAGAAAAACTGGGCCTATATTTATCATTTTTAGTGGAGTAATTCGGTACCCAATAATAACCCAAAGTACCAAATTTCAGCGAATTCAGTTTAAAAACGCGCTAAATAACCTCAAAATATCGAAAATTGGGGGGTACCCATATATGGGAGCTATGCCTAAACGTGGGTTCAATAGAGTTCGTCCTTGGGTCAATTAAGTGACCTGTGCCAAATTTTATCCACATCGGATCATAAATGCGACCTGTACTTTGTTAACAAATATACATGGACGGACGGACAGACGGACATGCATAAATCGATTCTATGCATATTCTCAAAAGGAACCCTGGGTCTATCTCGATTATTTTTGCCTGTTACAAACATATGCACTAAGACATAATACCCTGTACCACAGTGTGGTGAAGGGTATAAAAATTAGATGTCGATATATGTATGTCGATCGGTTGGAATCACAATATGGATCGCAATATTTAAGATGGAGCTCTGAGATAGAACTTTCACAGACATTGTTAGTAAGATAAAGCTTGCACAGACATTGCTAGTACTCTTAAGATGTTTGGTATTGCAAATGGGATTTACCGGTCCACGTCTTAATGTAGCCCCCATATAACAATAACACTAATATTAGGTATTTTGGATAAGTTGTTGAACAGCTTTGGCTGTAATATAGTATTTTTGGTTCATATTGTATAACCCATCTCCAATCTAAGCATTACTAATATTGACCCAAGTTTCAGGGCAGCCCCAATATTCGGTATTTTTGGGATTTGTGCAAATTTTTACTGAATTGGCTGTAGCTAATTTGGTTCTCATTGTATGGTACATGTAGCTCTCATTAAAAGGTACCTCCAATATTCCGTAATTTTGGGATTTTAGACACCTTCTTCAATTTGTATTTTAAGTTCGCATTGTATAGCGCAACTTTGTACTAAAAATTATTAATATTGAACCAAGTTTGAGTATAGCCTCCATGTAATATATTAAAGCTACGCTTATTTTATAATATTTATCATTTCCATAAATTACACCTAATATTCCATAGATCTCCATACCTCGCACGTTTTGCCTGCAAATAAAATAGCTATAATATTAAAATTCAACTTAATATTTCAATATTCATGAAGATGAGAATTGGCCCCAAGGAATATATGAAAGAAGAATACTTTTTAACGAATAATCCGCAAAGGACGCGCTGCCACAGCAGTCTCAATTGTTGAGAATGACAATAATGGAACTTTTGTTGCTGTTGTTGCTGTTATTCGTTGACAATACTTTTTGCTATTGGCATAGATGGATAGCTCGTTGGGGAATAAGTTGGTCACACAAAAGTATGTTGAAAACATTTTTACACCTCCCTACAACAAAGTTCGCCGCTCTTGAAACCCCAACAGTATTAAAAAATGTTCAATAATGTTCAATAATGTTTTTTACAATATTTATTTAATAACAATGAATAAGGGAGAATCAAATAAAATTTATTAATATTCTCTTCATTCGTGCAGCGGACTTATTATTGCCACTTCAATGAAATAAAATCAAAGAATAATTCAAAATCATAGAAAAATTATGACGATATGCCATAGCAAATGATGTTTTATTTTGTTGTTGTTGTTGTTTTTGTCTCCCTTTACATGTGGGGTGAATAATTTTCTTCCTTTTTATGGCTTGTTTGGGAACGCATTTATTGAATTTCCTTGTAAATGGCGGGTTTTACAGCTGTGACAGCCAAGCAGCCGCACCCCCCACAACAGCATCAGTAATATTCAGGGTCAATCAGAAAATCTTCTGAAGACAAGTAAATGATTTTTCCGTTCCTCTTCACATGGCTTTGCATTAATATCTGAATAAGACTTCCTCGTCAATAAACTTTGACATAAACGACTCTTAAGCCATTCGCTTTATACCAAAAGAATCTCTACATTAAGCCCATGCAGCTCACATTGAATTGTATAGCAATACAATAGTTTTGTTTGTTTGTATGTGTCACCCCCATAACGAACTCTTGACTTTTTACATTTTCTACAGTATGTATTATGTTGTTTTTTTTCATGAATTTTAACATTTTGCATTTCTCTCCAGATATTATTTTTATACACTTTTCTTTCTTCCAATGGAATATAACTTTTGTTTCCTCCTCGACTCTGGTTAACAAATTGTTGGTGGGAGCAGCGAAACGAAACGAAAAATCGGGCAGTGGAAAAAGTTTTCCCGTTGAACGTTTTTATTGGTGTTATGAATTTCCACTAAAGTTGAGCAACTGTAATAAAGTTGTAAGGGGAAAAACTTTGTCCATAGCGAACAAGCTCGAGTTTGTATTGAAATGTATCGAAGTATCGATTTTATGAATTGTGTACTAATCATAGGGTACGATTTTGTATTGTTACATTTAATCTACATACATTTGAAGGAGAGAAGTAGCATATCTATATACATTAAATTCAAGCTGATCTCCCACCACATGGTCAATTGTATATTAAATGTGTCACTCTATTTGTAACATCTCGAAATATACTTCAGCTATCTTATAATGTATATATAAATATATATATATATATATATATAGGAGCAAATTCTATGTCGATTTACCCATGTCCGTCTCTCTGTCTAATGAATAAGGATCGAAATATTAATGATGGAAAAATTTTGCACACACATTCTTACAACTCGTAGAATGTTTGGTATTGAAAACAGGGCATATTGGCCCACGTTTCGGTACAGATTCCTTATCACAAAACAATCCCGTATTCTCGGCGGGTAAAAAAGCTTTTCGCATATAAAATTTCAGTTCCAAATTAGGGATTTTTGATGGTCCTAGGCTTATATTCCTATTGAGATAGCTGTATTTTAGCATTCTGGGTATTTAGTCTTACCAGGCAACAAAATTGTGTAGACTATGTATATGTAGACTATGTCAAAACAAAGGATTATTTTGAAAATTTCAGTATTTATACCCTACAATCATCCAATCATCATATCTCAGCTAGCTGAGTCGATCTAGCTATATGTGTCGGGTCGTCTGTCCATTATAATTTGTAAACACGTTATAGGCCACAGTTATCTTCGTTGTAAGCCTCAGTTACCTTCGCGAAATTTTGCATATATAAGTCCGTTTTGGATCAGAGACTATTGTTTTTGGTATTGATCTGTTAATATTAAGGGGATGAAATAAAAAAAAAATCCCTTTTGCCTGTGTTTTTCTGACCGCTCTAAAGGCCACAATTGTGACCCGAACATCACCGAAATCGGTCAATATTTAGAGGTACAAATGAACCACACTTTTATGTGAAAAATGGCAAAGAAAATCACTCTATGGTGCATATAGTTACTACTGAAGAACATATATTAAAAAAATTGATAGTATATTCAAGAGAAGCTGTTGACCCTTAAATTGATACCAATTATAGTGATGTGTCTTCTCGGATGTGGGATTTATACCTACATACAGGGTTGCCCATATTCGACATAATGACATACCGCGTTTGAAGCGTCAATCCAAGCAGATTTTTACAATGAACCAATACACGCCAAGCGAGTGCTCTGAAATAGTTGAAATTTACATTCAACAGAAGAAGTCAATGGTGAAAACTCAACGTGCTTTTAAAACATTAAAAAATTTGAGAAGTGCGCCTTCTAAAAACACCATTAAGCGTTTATACGAAAAATTTTCGACGGGCAAGGCTCTTTCTAATCCGAAGAGGCCATATAAAAGTCGATCAAGGCGATCGGCCGAGAATATCGCTGCCGTACGAGCCAGTTTGGGAGAGGTCCCCAAGAACATCCCAAAAACGCCGTTCTCAGCACTTGGGCATGGCTCGGTTCACTTTACAACGGATTATTCGCATTGATTTGCATTTGTTCCCGTACAAAATTCAATTAACGCAAAGAATGTTGCCTGCGGACAAGCCTCGTCGATTGGAATGGGCCCAAAGAGTCATCGAAATGGCCGAAGATGACGAGCAAAATTATCATGCCCGATGAAGCCCATTTCACATTGAATGGGACCGTAAATAAGCAAAATTCCCGTTTTTACGCCACTGAAAATCCTCAGGAGATTCAAGAAGTGCCTCTTCATGACGAAAAAGTCACTGTTTGGTGCGGCATTAGTGCGAAAACGGTCAGTGGGCCATTTTTCTTCCAAAATGAAAATGGCCATGCTGTTATGGTCAGGAGCGTTATCGCGACATGATGACCAATTTTGTGATCCCAATTATTCGTCGAAAGCGTATGAGGCAGTTCTGGTTTCAACAAGACGCCGCTCCACCGCACACAAGTCGCATAAAAATCGATTTTCTGAAGAATTTGGTTCCGGGCCGTTTGATGTCGAAAAGTGGTTATTTGGACTGGCCACCGCGTTCGCCCGATTTGACGCCGCCTGACTTCTTCTTGTGGGGATATTTGAAGTCAAAGGTTTACGTTAACAAGCCAAGGACCGTTGAAGAGCTCAAGGACAACATTCGTGAAGAAATAGCCGCTATTCCGGCCAAAATGTTGGCAAAAACGATGGAAAATGCAGCAAAAAGGGCTCAATATGTCATCAACGGACATTTGAGAGATATCATATTCAAAAATTGATGTAAACAAATCTACTTGGAACAAATTAAATGATTAACATTGCCAACCGCCAAATTTTTATTTTTTTCTTTGTTAAAAAAAATAAATAAAACATAGGTCCGTCGAATATGGGCAACCCTGTATTTACAGGCGTCTAAATTAACACGGGGAATGGATCTGTGGTATTATTGAGAATGGGATCAATAAATATTTAGGGGTTCAAATGAGTCAAGGCATTTATGATTTAAATGATAATTTTATTATTTAAATGTTCAGGGTAAGAGAGAGTGGCTGTTGACCTCTAATCTACCAAGAGGGTGCAAATATCGCGGAATATTATTAAGGCTCGGAATTTAGATCCGCAGAAAGTTTGAGTTCCGTGGCAATTGTGTAGGGTATCATATGGTCGACCCCGTCCGACTATACTGCTTCGCACACTGGACTATACTGCTCCGCACACAATACATATACGACCGGCTGAAAATGTTTGTAGCCCGTAGTTTTCCTACCATCATACCCCTCCATAGTGCGGACTATGGGTTGTATGTGCTCCTCTCGTTATGAGGAGGTGGCCGCCTCGGTCGGCAGGGGCGGGAATGAGGAAATTTAAGAAAATTAAAGGCTGAGGAAATTTAAGTCTCGTCTTGGTACATACTCATTAACAGCTAAGAGTATTGCTGCTGTAGATCAAAGTGTTGAAAATCCCTGGATTGTTTCATTCTCTTCGTTGTTGTTAAGGCTTATAGAGATCACAACAACTGAGATTAAGGTGGCAAGGTGTACATCAACTACCGATGGTTTAAAAATCTTCGAATAAACCTATTAATATAAGCATAGCCTAATATAAAGAATCTACTACATCATTCTAGTATTTTAAAGGTTCTCTCCACCTTCGGTTTTCACAACTAAAATACCTCTAAGTAGAAAATTTGGAATATAGGCCTAATCAATTTTAGGTGCATTCAAAATTGCTATAAATTGGTATTTCGACTTCGTGGTGTGTAAAAAAACTCATGATTTGACACAGACCTAGGCGGTTCCCTTTCGACAAAAAATGTTCAATATTGGTCCATGTTTTTGGTATATGGTTCTAGTTTAATATTCCAAGCGATATAGTCATTGGAATGACCTTTTTGGGCTCCAATTTGATTTTTCAGGTTCAGATGGGTTGTCAAATCTTTCTAGCAAAGGCTGACGTGCATATATATTGAACATTATCAATATAGAACTATGATTTGATATATACCCCATTGTGGGGCTGTGGGTATTTCGGCATATTGGAGCATAAATCACATTTAGCGAAAAATTGCTGATATAGCAACGTCCTAAATAATTGAGAAATTGAGATCGACACAATTTTGCATAGAGTTGTCTTTTGCATGCAGACAGGTTAAGTTCGAGGGTGGACTATATTGGTCCATATGTGCTTACCTTTCTATTTTCGGTATTTTTGGGTTCTTGGGCGCGTTTTGAAGCGAATTCGCGAATTTTTATACAATAGATTCATATTGGGTACCAAATTTTTCGTATATTTGATATATTTTAGTCGTATATGGTAGCAAATCTTCCACCCAAATCTCCCATCCTTCCGTCTGTCCATGTTGATCAAACTTCACGAAATTTTGTGTGTTGGATAGGTTCTGGCCCAAAAAGATCCCTATTGTTTATGGTAATGATCCGTTAATATTAAAGGATAAAATCGACCGAACATTTTATTTTTGTCGGTATTTCTGATCGCTCTATGATAAAATTTGTATTTGGCATTTGTATATATTTACTCCTGAGGGACATAGACCTATAGACCTTTTTGACATTTAAACTTATACAAATCATATTGTTGTATGTACTCGGATGTGGAATTAGAGGGCGGAAATGTCGGGCTGATCGTTTTGAAATCTTACAGGAAGTTCCAGTTATGGTCAGAGACGACGCCTATAATTTTCGGTTATGTTGAGATGATTTTTAGAGGGTGTAATGAACCGAAAGCGTTATTTTTGTCAGCTTTTCTAGTCGCTGTAGAGGCCATTATTATATCACATATTTTACCAAATATTTAGAACATTTGTTTATATGTTGATCGGTCAAATCAACAAAAACCTAAGGTGACAACATTTTTATTTTATGGCGTAAATATTCACCTCATGAAAACAGAATTCGGAAAAAATTTTGAAAGCGGAGCTGTAGACCTATAATCGGTCAGGAGGCTGCAAATATCGTGAAATATTGTCCAAGCTCAGAATATAGAACCTTAGAAAATTAAATATTATTGGTAGATGTGTAGGGTATCATATGGTCGACCCGTCCAACTATACTGCTCCGTTCACTGGTTTATAATTACATAGTTACGGATTTTTCCGGGGGATACAGGGGATATTATGTACTCGAAATTGTTGATTGTACCCTACAAAGTATGGCATTCTAAGGCGATTTATCTAATTTAGCCATCTGTTGTAATCATTCTACCTTATGAAGATATCGAGATAAAAAAACTAGAACGTCTGGTCCGAGAATGAAAAATATCGGTCCGCATTTAGACCTAGCCCCAATATAAAGACACCTACCAATTTTCGGTATTTATACCCTACACAACTATGTTGTCAGGGTATTATAGCTTTGTGCAGACCCAAAAGTTTGTAACGCCACGAAATATTGGTCCTAGACCTACCATTAAGTATACCGATCGTCATATCTCGACTAGCTGAGTCGATCTATACATGTGTGTCCGTCCGTCCGTCTGTCCATTATAATTTGTAAACACTATATGGACCAATCTTCACAAAATTTTGCATGTAGAATGGGTTTTGGCCAATGAAGACCCCTATTGTTTTTGGAAAAGATCGGTTAATATTTAGGGGATGAAATGGACCAAAAACTTTATTTTTGTCTGATTTTCTGGTCGCTCCAGAGGCCGCAATTATGGCCCAAACACCGCGAATTTTTGCATGGAGAAGGGGATCGGGCCAAAGAATAAGTATGTCAGTTTTGATAAAGATCGGTCAATATTTAGCGGGTCAAATGAACCCTGACTTTTGTGTGAAAAATTACAAAATTTGTATTCTATGGCGTATATATTTGCCCCTGAAGGACCTAGACCAAAAAAATTGATAGTATGTTCAAAAGGATTGGTTGACCTTTAAATTGATTCCAATTTTATGGTCGCACCTGTAAATATTTAAGTGGGAGCTACACTTAAATATTTACAGGTGCTTACGTATTCAGACATTATTTAGGAACCCAAAACCCCACAAGAGGGCGGAAATATAGCGCTGATCGCTTTGAAAATTTCCATGAGATTCCAGTTATGGTCAAGGACAACGCCTATAACTTTCGGTGATGATCAGATAATTATTTTGGGATAAAATGGACCGAAAACTTAACATTTTATTTTTTTGAGTCGATCTATAGGCCACAATTGAAAGTCCAACATCATAACATAACTCACGGTAAAGAGAATCTGGACAAGTACAGCCCTCGTCTACTGAATATTAGTAATATATGTTGACCTTTAGTCAGGATTCAAGAGGGTGCAAATAACGCAAAGTTAGATTTTCGTGGAAGTTGTGTAGGGTATTATATGGTCGGCCCCGTTCGACTATACTGCTCCGCTCACTGTTTTTTTTTTTATATTTAGTGTGAAGGAAGGTATTGTGATGCAAAAATGTTATGTTCGAAGTTGAGCTATATCGGTCCTAAATTAGGCATAGCACCCCTTATAGCTCCAATGGTTCGGCAATTCCTACACGATTGAATCAATACTAGTCCCGCTTAAGGTATAGCCTCCGGGGCTACACAGATCATTTATTTGGCCCAGAGACGAACCCTATTGAAATTGGGAAAAATCGGTTCAGATTTAGATGTAGGTCCCATATATATTTTCGTCCAATTTTTAGCAAATGAGGCACCAAAGAGTCAAATTTGGGTCGATCGGCACCAAAATTTTGCACAACGTATTGAAGTTAGGAGAGACTAACGTGTGCCAAGTTTTATTGAAATCGGTTCAGATTTAGATATAGCTCCCATATATACGTTCGTCCAATTTTTCGAAAATGTTGCACCAAAGAGGAGAATTTAGACCTATTAGCATGAAATTTTGCACAACGAACCGAAGTTATGATAGACTAATGTGTGCCAACTGTCATTGAAATCGGTACTGATTTAGAGATAGGTCCCATATATATGTTCGTCCGATTTTTCGCAAATGGTGCACCAAAGATTTAAAGTGTGTCCGATAGACACAAAATTACGCGCAACGTATCGAAATGGGTGTGGGTTAACCGTTATATGGGGGCGACCCGAAAAGCGGACCTGCAGACAAGAGATAACTTTATGCAAAATTTTGGAGATCATTCTCAATTCGTTTAGACGCTAGAGTGATTGCAACAGAAAGACGGACCTGCATAAATTGTCATAGAATTTTACGCTGATCAAGAATATATACTTGATACAAATATATCCGGTTATTGATCGTTGGGTTAAGTCGGTTCACATATAGACACAGATCACATATTTAACTTACTCGAATTTCATGTCAATGGTCCTTCAAAAAAATTCACAGACCTTGAAGGATGTATTTTTTGAAAAAGGCCAAAGTGGTGAAGTGTATCATATAGTCGGCCCCGTCTGACTTTACTACTTTCCTTACTGGTTTTATTTCAAGTAACCATGGTGGAGGGTATCCAGAGTTCGGCCCGACGCCTTTGCCCTAGGTTCACATAATATTAATTCAAAATTTAATAAGAAAATAGATGAACAACACAATTTGATACTTAAAGAGAGGTGGATTTTTCGTCAATACTTTAATAATTTATATGTCCAGCTGAAGAGTTTTTTTTTTGTAGTATCTGCATCTAAAAGTTTTTTTATGAATTTTATTCATTCTCCATGTTCCTCTATATATATTTTTTGTTTTAATCATGTCCAATATTGAGTTATGCCTTAAGTTAATTAAAACTTTGTTTGCCTCTGTCCCCTTGACATTGCATAGTAACCCAAGAATATTAATTAATTAAAGAACATTTTTCCCCTTGGCAACTGCGATGAATGCAATCGTTAGAGGCAGAAGATGAAGACCAAGTTGTCGAAGACCAGTATACTTTGTTTTCTTTTACCCATTATGCAAATAATATCCACAATTCACACAAAAGAAAGTGATTAACAATTGCCTTTAAATTTTCTTCCTTATAGACGGAAATTTTTATAATCCCTTAACATTCTCCTTTTTGTTTTATTTAATTTTAGGTATGGCCATTTGTGATATGTTAACGGTTATATTTCCGGCACCCGGTCTATGGTATATGTACTCGTTTGGCAATCACTATAAACCCCTGCATCCGGTTTCACTTTGTTGGGCCTTCAATCTATTCAATGAGGTAAGTTTTTGCCGCTTCTTTGGCCTGTATGTTGTTTTGCGATTTTTGTTTTGTTGGTTATTGTGTTCAACATAATGGAAAACTTTCAGACTTTCGGCTTTGTAAAAGTAGTTTAATAATAATATTTAGTTGTTGTTCGTTCGTTCGTTCTTTTTTAAGAGAGTGAAATTATTTTGTGCATAAAATGAAGAATTTTTAAAATAATAATCTCTTTGAAAATTCCCTGTTGCTGAGAGAAGGACGTGATGTTTATTCGGTTGTCAGGTGGAGATACTCATTTACATTGTTGGAGTTTGTTGTCTCATCATTTCGTTGCTAGATAATCAACATTATTTTAAATATAACTTGCACATCAATGCCATCAAATTTAATTGTGTTAGTTAAATTAACATATTTCTGTTTTCACATCTACTTGCCGTGAAATTAGTCAATTCTAAGAAAAATGATTTGAATATGAATGAAGATATTTATAATGTTTGTAATAATTGACTGCCCTAGTGCGTATTATTGCTGATGTCAATCATACGCATGGGTGTACATTAAATTGCCCAAGCAGTAAAATTTTGCAATAAACTCATTTCAAAATCGTCAAAAAATTTTCATAAGAAAATGTAAATGATTATGGACATTCTGATTATATAAAAACCAGTAAGGAAAGTAGTAACGTCGGACTGGGCCGATTATATGCTATACTTCACCACTTTGGGGATATTCTACATATGTATCTTTACAGATGCCGTCTTTTTGAAGGAACATCGATTTAATAGTTTTTAAATAGACTTTAAGCTAACTTTACCCATTGATTATTTGGTTTACAACCAACATGAATTTATACTAATTTCAGTATATAGTATATTTCATTTATACTAATTTCAGTAAGCCGATTGGCAAGGCCTAGCTATAGGTCTTTAGTACACCATTTACTTAAAATTGACGAAAGTCAATTGACGGAGCTATATGCAAATCTGAACCAATTTGAAGATACAAACATATGCACAAAAACATAATACCCTGTACCACAGTGTGGTGAAGGGTATAACAAGAAATGTCGAATTACATCCACTTCGGAGGAAAATGCGAATACATACTTCAATGCACTAACCTTTGACCCATTGGTGAAAATATCCGAGTAAAATTGCAAAATGTTGAAAGAGGTAAATGGTAGGTTAGGCTAAGTTGAAAAGAGAGAAGGACATACACTTAAGCCATATGAGGCCTGTTGTGCGCACTAGATATGCGGAGAAAGTACAAATCAAGAATTAGTGGAAGAGTATATTATAAAGAAAAACATTTGGGTTTGATTCCCTATGAATCTAGGAATTCCGTGTTTTTCGAACTCCTTCAGTCTTTTCCATTCACACCCCCTCAAATCGCTTAGTCCGTGAAGAGAGAAGATCTTCACCGATTGGCTTTATCCTAGTTCATACGAGAGCTATACACTCCCAGAGAAACGTTGCAAAATTTGGAACCGATTGGGTTATTAGTTTTTGAGTTATCGTGCCCGCCATTCGCAAAAAAATGTTTAGAGAAAAACGCGTGTAAAGTTTGAGAAGCCCTTCAGCCGTCACTTGATGCTGACACAATAAATCGGCTATATCTTCAAGAGTTCTTGAGATTTTCACTTGAAATTTTGTAGAGACATTCTTTAATCAGTGTAGATTCGAATTATATCAACAAAAATTTTGACTCCGAGAATGGGTGGGGTCCCCTTAAATGATAAGAAAATTTATTGGCATACTTTTGTTGTTGTTTTATAGTTGTTCTTTGTTTCTAAAGAAAGTCATTCTTTTCAACGGCGGGCATGATTTCCGACCATTGGAACGTCCGAATTAAAAAAAATTAATGGCAATCGGAAGAGTACGTGTCTGACTCTAGTATGAACTATGATAAGGCTGTGCAACATATAAAACAAGTAAAAGCGACGTGACGTTCGACCCGGAACCCCCATGATTGCAATTCTTAAAATATCTAACAGTTTGGCTACCTTCATATGTGGCTATAATAAAACGGAGATCAATATTGATATTTTGTCGTAGAGAGATTTGATAACCATTGAGAATACAAAATACCAAATTTGTATTGCGGAGATGTAACGATAACGTTATGAGAATCCAAAATATCAAAGTGCAGTCAATTTGATTGAACAACTTGTAACAATCCCCGGTCTGCACTACATTTGGTTCCTCCATACCTACCATGTACTCCACAAAGCCTTATTATAAAGACGCCATTCAGCTCGTATATAAAGGCTCCCTTTATCTCCTCTAAAAATCCTCAATACAGCTCGTATACAAATACACCCTACTGCTCGTGTATAAAAATCGGACGAACCTTTATATGGGAGCTATATCTAAATTCGAAACGATTTCAACAAAACTTGACATACACCAATCTAGACCTAATTCAGTACTATGTGCAAAATTTTGTCTCAATCGGACCAATATTGGGAGTTTGGTGCACCATTCACCAAAAATCGGACGAAACTACATATGGGATCTATATCTAAATCTGTACCGATTTTAACAAAACTTCGCAGACACAAGTCTGGACCTAATTCAGTACTCTGTGTAAATATTTTTCCAATCAAAAAAATATTACGAGTTTCGTGCGTCATTCACATAAAATCGGACGTAACTCTATATGGGAGCTATATCTAAATCTGAACCGATTCCAACAAAACTTCGCATACATAAGTACGGACTTGATTGAGTACGCTGTGCGAAATATTGTCCCAATTGGACAAATATTGGGAGTTTGATGCATCATTTATTTAAAATCGAACGAAACTATATATGGGAGCTATATCTAAATCTGAACCGATTATCACCAATTTCAATAGGGTTCGTCCTTGGGACAAATAAGTGAACTGTGTCAAATTTCATCCAAATCGGATGATAAATGCGACCTGTACTTTGTTCACAAAAATACATGGACGGACAGACAAACATGCATAAATCGACTCAGAAAATGATTATATTCTTATTCTCAAAACCGTGGGTCTATATCGATTCCTTTTGCCTGTTACAAACATATGCACAAGGACATAATACCCTGTACCACAGTGTGGTGAAGTGTATAAAAATGTTAGTTTAGCTCTTCTATAAAGACACCCTTCAGCTCGCCTAATCTATAAAGATGCCATTCATCTCCTCTGTAAACCCTACCCCCAACTTTTCCATTAAGATTCGTCTTTAATTACATCTTCCTATATAGCCTCCCTACTTCAGCTCATTGTTTACGTTATTTGTTCATTAAATTTGTTACATAATATCTGTTACTCACTGATTACAAAAACCCCATTTGAAGTTCATAACCTAATTCTATAAGCGCCCTAATGATGGTCTTTAAGGGCAAAAAAATTGTCAATAACAAGCTTTAATATTGCATCATTAATTTCTCATAATG
>NW_026872681.1:0-13920 GCF_032173495.1 Musca vetustissima
TCGAAAATCCACGTTGAATCATTTCCAAAGAAAGCAACTCAGTGTACCAAAGATGTCTTAGAATTGATACATACCGACATATGTGGACCTATGCGCATTGATTCTTGTGGTGGATCACGATATTTCGCTCTGTTCATTGATGACTATTCAAGGATGATTTTTGTGTATTTCTTGAAGAACAAAAGGGGATATATATAACGCATTTGTAAAATTTATCGCTATGGCTGAACGGCAAACTGGAAAAAAATTGAAAGTCCTGCGAAGTGACAATGGCCGGGAATATTTAAGTACCAAATATTCCACATGTCTGACAAACTCGGAATCCAGAGGCAACTAACAGTTGAATATACGCCGCAGCAAAATGGAGTGGCTGAAAGAGCCAACAGAACCATCGTCGAAATGGCTCGTAGCATGTTAATCGGATCTGGTTTGCATGAATCATTATGGGGTGAAGCCGTAGGTACTGCAGTATACCTTAGAAATCGTTGTCCTACAACAGCAGTAGAAGGTGTTACACCGATTGAACGGTGGAGTGGCAGAAAGCCAACTGACGCTCACTTGAAAGTTTTTGGATGCAAAGCAATCAAGTTGGACAAACGACCTGGCAAGTCAAAGTTCCAGGCCCGAGGTATAGAATGTGTCTTAACAGGTTATTGCAACGAATCGAAAGCTTATCGATTATATGACACAAAAAGAAATATTTTATACAAAAGCCGAGATGTTAAGTTTATAGAAACGGTGTCGAACAACCCTATAAACAAATATGATATATTTGGTGAAAGAATATATCAAGAAGACGAAATCCAAAATGTTGAAGAATTCGATGCTTCCATACTTGCTGAAAATACAAGGCATGTTTATTCGGAGGAAACAAATCGGGCATCGGCAGAGCTTATCAGGGAACCAAGCCAAATAGTTGAAGAAGGTGTAACCCTGATTGAAGAGTCCTCAATATGATGATTTAAACTACAAGGTATTGCGATCTGGGAAGCGAATTATGAACAATCTCATAATAAATGATAAAACAGAAGTTCCAAAAACTGTGGAAGAGGCTTTAGCAAGAAATGAACGGGATATGTGGATTCAATCGATGAAACTCGAATATCAGTCCTTAGTCGATAAAGGAACATGGCAACTGGTGGATAAGCCAGATGGTGTGCCCATTATAAAATGCAAGTGGGTGTTCACAAAGAAACAAGACAAGGATGGCAATTTAGAGCGCTACAAATCAAGACTAGTCGCGAAAGGCTGTAGTCAGAAGTACGGGGTAAACTACACAGAAACATTTTCACCAGTGACCCTATATTCCACTGTACGCACCATATTAGCTTTGTCAGCAGAATTAAAATTATATGCGCATCAAATAGACGTCACTACCGCGTATCTCAATGGGGAAATCGATGCTGACATTTATATGGCCCAACCACAGATGTTTGAGAATACCAAAACCCCGGATAAGGTATGTAAGCTACAAAAAGCAATTTATGGACTCAAACAGTCCGGTAGAAAGTGGAATGAAAAACTGGACGAAATTTTGAAGCAAATTGGATTTAAACAATGTGTGATTGATCCATGTGTGTATACCATGAACACGGGAAGGGATATTATTATTCTCGTTGTGTACGTGGATGATGTTATATTGGTTAGTTCCAATGAAAGCTACATAAAACAGGTGAAATCTAAGACTGGATCGTACTTAGACATTCACGATAAAGGACCCGTGGACTACTTTCTGGGGATGGAGATTAAGAGAAATACGCCCACGGGACCTATACAGCTTTCACAGAAGAATATGATTTTAGAGTTGTTAAAAGAAAATGGAATGGAAAATACAAGAAAAGTTGCAACTTCATTAGATCCGGGTCAAAAGTTTAAGAAGTGTACGGATGCGTGTGAAAATTGCAAAAAAGTGGATATGAAAAAGTATCAGTCTCTGATTGGTTCTTTAATGTACATTGGACTATGCACAAGACCGGATATCCTACATGCAGTAACTAAATTATCACAATTTAACAATGATCCGCATGCTGAGCACATGAATGGAGCTCACCATATTCTCAGATATCTAAATGCAACCATAAACCAATGTTTAGAATACAAATGTACTAGAAATCCATTATATGGATTTGCAGATGCCGACTGGGCAGGTGGCTCAGATGACAGAAAATCTTTTACAGGATTTGTATTTATATTGGCTGGAGCTGCAGTAATGTATGAATCTAAAAAACAACAAACGGTTGCGTTAAGTAGCACCGAAGCCGAATATATGGCGTTATCTGCAGCGACGAAAGAAATCATTTTTATTCGAAACTTGTTGCATGAAATTGGTTTTGGAAGACTTGTGAGAAATGCCACTACCTTATATGGTGACAACATTGGATCTCAACAACTTTTTAAAAACCCAGTATACCATTCCAGGAGCAAGCATATTGACATTTGAGTACATCATGTAAGGAATGTTTTCAAGGACGGAAAGCTAGATTTGAAGTATGTGCCCTCAAGCGAAAATCCTGCTGGCTAATAAAACTAAATATTTATAAAAATTAAAATAGAGGTAGTTTTATTCTTTCATTCGTTTTCAGTAAGTAAAAATGGAAATTGATATTAAGATATTTTAGATTTAGCGATGAGAGCTGACAATATATAAATCGTTACATCGAGATTCTACTGCATATTTTCCGCACATAAAGCAGTGTTTTGTGTTTTACATCAGAGCAAATTAGTACAAAAATGATTTTTTTATCCGACCAACTGTCAAGTTGTGTATTTATAATTGAGCAAAATTTATGAGCTAGTTATGAACTAGGATTATTGACTTCGTTCAAAGTTTAACAAAATAGCGGACATTTGAAAATTTTTTTTGGAAAATTGCTGTCATTTTTATTTGGTGTACTTTATGGTTTACATAATAGGTTTGTAGAAATGTCGGAACATAATGTAATGCTCAGAATTGTAAGACAGGAATATTATATACCGAGACTACATAATATTATTCGAAAGTGAAAAGTGGATTATTCATAAAGAAAATGTATGAAATGCACAATTTATTAGGGGAAGTTTCAGAATCAGATCATGGGGGATCTTCCGAGGGAAAGATTGCCGTTTTCTTTGCCATTCTCTTATACCTTCGCCATTCACTAGGCCTACGCTTACTGAAAAGATACGCTGCAGTTTTTGTATGTTTCGGTACTCGTGCCGTACATATAGAAACTTGTTCTGATCTGTCTGCAGATGCCTTCCTGGCTAAATTCTCCAGATTTGTTGCATTTTTTCAGATAATGGACGTAACTTTGTCGGCGCCAACCGCAAACTCTTACAAGGACATGCTGATTTTTTTAAAACCTCTAGAAGAAAAGCAATGTGTTAGTTACAGCGAACAAGGATTCACGTGGACTTGTATACCTTCTTATGCACCACACATGGGCGGCCTATGGGAGGCAGCCGTGAAAAGTATGAAGTCTCATTTGAAAAAAGTCACTGTTAAGGGGAACTTTACCTTTGAAGAATTTACAACGCTCCTAGTATGAATCGAATCTGTACTTAAATCGAGACCATTGTGCTCAGTATAAGTTAGGAGGACTAACTCCTGGTCATTAAATAATGAAGATCCCCCTCCCAACTATACCCATAAAATCACATTCATGTCAACAGATGGCAAAGATTAAAGAGGCTACACCACACCACCACCTGAGTGGTGTCTAGGACGAATCACTCGTGTTTTAGTGGTGAAGACAAAAACGTCAGAATAGTAGAGATTAAATTAAAGAACGGTATTGTTGTACGCCTAATAGTTAAGGTGTGCCTTCTTCTCACAACCGCACCGCAACCACTTCTAGATTTCAAGAATGAGAAAGAATTCGACCAATTCCATTTAGTACTTATATATATATATATATATATAGTGCAAAGTGTCTGCAGAAAACGAAACAAAATTGCTGACATTATTATTATTATGTCCACGAGTACCTGCCATGAGCCCTTAATAAGTTTAAGAATTACAAGCCAAAGTTCAGTATACCATCGTGGTGCAAGCAAAATATAATCACGGAAACTACGAAACCACCATAAATGAAATTCAACAAGAACATTATGTGACTTACAAAATATTATACGAAAATGCCAAATATGTAAAGTGAGTAAGGCAGCTCCAGCATATCCACAAATTGCAAGGCTGCCTAGGGCTGTACATACATGTGGCACCTTACATTCCCCGGCCTTTCGTTCCCGATAAATGTGAGGGCCAGAAGAAAGTATTGGAGAATTATGACGTCTCGAGGTGTCCTCGAAAGACCTATATCAATATTTGCCTTACTCGACGTGACTTAAAGTAGGTAATAGGGCTGCGAAATTAACTTTATCGCATTTATCAAATTATTGGAATCTGTATTATATGTATTGAAATTAATTTGTAAAAATATGTTTTCGCGCTTTCGTACTAAAAGTAACTATAAACTAAAAAATCTGAATTAACGTATGTGCATTCTTATTTAAAACTATTCCACAGTTAGGATTTTAAACATACATAAATAATTGAATTTAATAAAAAATCGAATTTGCTAATCTTTGTATTTGTCCACAACCTTGTGAAACTTAGCGCAGGGACACATTCCCGCAACACCTATGTTTCGAAGAAATTTACCAAATTTTAATTCGCGGTTATCGGTAATCAGCATCATAAGAACTCAATATCGTGCAATTGCCTGTTCTCAAAACCCTTTGATTTTTGCTTCTGAAACATACCAGCAAAAAGCGGTTGGCTACCTTCTGACTTGTCTTTCGGATTCCAAGATGACTGTTTGCTACACTATCATGATTTTCTATTAGAACTTGTACTCTAAATTACGTTGGTACACACAGATTCCATGGTAAACAATCATCGTCGTTAATATGTTGCGGTAAATGTCGATAAACATGACCATCGATGACAGCATAAACAGGATATGCGGTCGGATTCTTCTTCGTCTAGCCATAGAAATCTGCCAGTAACTATTTTCATCACATTAAGAATATGTAACACTCTCGGTTCTCCTTCATGTGGTTCGCTTACCTCAGCTGCGTTCCAGTTTCTCCTCTCACTTTGGCATGTTGAATTTGTAAATATGCGTTCTAGTTTCTCCTCTCATTTCGGCATGTTGAACTAAATTCTCAATTACCAGGACATTCAATCCTTGGGCCTCTGGAAACCTTTTTCTCAAAATACCTTGGAAGAAGTAAGAAGTTTAAACAAACTTTTTTGAATATTTCCCATGTTGTCTAATAACCATTATTATTTCTAATGCATATCAGCGTCTTGTCCCGTAGTAATACTGGAGTTTATCTGCCTCCTCACGGGCGCTTCCCGTGATCGTGAGCAAAAATCGAGGTTGAAGAAGAAACACAAGGAAGGAACGCGAGGAGAAGATACTCAAGACGGCCGTATACTGGAGCACAATTCACAGAAGTCTCCAGGTAAACTTCCATCGGAGTGAGACGACAACACTGGCTCCGATGGAAAGAATTATTAAATTTAATATCCACATCGGGTTAATACAGGAATCGATATAGAATCGATATCCTATCGGCAAATTCATTCGACTTCATATCTTACTCAAAAATATGGAACGACTGTTGACAACACGATTATGAGCAACATACGCAACCCGCTAAAGTACAAACAGCACGCGTAAGTAAAGGGAAAATCAGTGGTAACCGCTTTTCACGAGGTAGTACACCATATTGAAAACACCTTCGAGAAGAAAATGTTTACTTAAGCTGTGTGAGTTGATGGCAGTGATCATTTGAAAGTAATTTTAAAGTGATTATTTATACTCTTTCGAGCCGAGCTTAATGATCTAAGTTTTGATATGAAAAGGAAAGCCAGGAGAAGAACCTACGTACCCACTATTATGAGACGCGTTTGCCGTTGGTTAAGCGGCTCATTGGTCTAAGTGGCTTTACAAAGGTCATATGTTGATAACTTGTATTTATTCCGCCCTGTTGCGAAACTTGCATATGCGAATTAAATTAAAATTTGTCAAAGTTCGACATTTGTATTCATTCTAAAAACAGTCCTTTTCAAAGCAGAGTTTTGTTGTAGCGATGGATAATTAATTCACACACCTACAATTGCTTCCAATATGCCTGATGAGCCGTTTGACCATGCATTGATGTACAATGAGAGCTTCATATCAAAAACGCCATTTCCGAAGATGCGCGGATGCCGAAGGTGTCCCAGTCTCCCCTACATATGACACACTTTAAGTTTGATTTAAATATTTTATTACTATTGCTATGGGCGAAACTATAATGTTGAAAACTGCACACCTTGGAATTTTTGAACATTATTGTTTTTACATTTATTGGCATTAATTTTTACCGGGAAGAGAAAAACCTTGCACGGCTCCAACAAGCTGAGAAATGAAGGAAAAATAAACATAAAATAAAGGAATACAAAGAAATTTAAAATATCATTAAATACAGTGCTACAAAGTAGTAAAAGAAATTTGAATGATTGGTGCCTAGTACGGTACAGTAGGTTGAACCCTTCAGCGCCCACTGAAATGATAAAAACTAAATTTAATATACACCGGAGATTGATCGATGCTAAGTTGAGTTTTGAAAAATCTTATAACGGCTGGCCACTAGAAAAGTGGTGTAACATATTATAGACAAATGATACAACAACTGTATAATATGCTGGTACAAGCTTTAGATAGTATGTTTCAATTCCACCAAACACGGAATACCAACTTCAGTACACACCCATAGTAAGAAGATGGAAGGCGCGTTACAGTTGAATGTTTCTAGAACACTGATTTTATTTAAATTTTATTAAGTATAACAATGCCTAATAATGCTTACCTTATTTATTCTTCACAATATTCTTATCACCCAACTCTTTCATTTTCAAACAACGTCATGAACGTTGGAGTTTCCCACCATGTGTGTCATAATTATCACAACAATGATCCTAATGGGCACTCTTCTAATACAACTAACCCCAACATCGAGTCGTAAAATTTCTAGATTGTACGATCATATTACACACAGTACTTGACACCGCAATAAAATACGAGCAAATATTTACTTAGCCTACACAAATAATGACAAAAGTACATACATAAAAAATAGTACTTAAGACTAGTGTGATAATAAAACCAAATAAAACTAAAAATTATATATGTTCGAACATATTTCGAACATGCTGCCCAGGGGAAACAAACACAATTTTCCAACTTTAAAATAATTGTGTTCCTCTATGACCTGTTATCACCATCTCTAGAGAAATCTAAAGCAATGCAAATACGTTTTCTATTTCATTTAACTAAATTATAAACAATTAAAATATTTAAAACTAAGGATACTAATATTAGGTATGAATGGCCACTGATATGATGAAAATTGAGGTCTCGTAGCTCGGCCTTTATATTCGCCACCTTTTTAAGTCTGTCCATGACCTCATCAATCTGCGTTGTATGGTTGATCAGCTGCGTTTCCATTGGCAGCGCAGTCAACTCCGTAATTTGCACAATATCCGTAAACAGCATCGACCTTTCCTCCTTATACAACTGGGACTCATGATCTTGAAATAGCGGAATCCATATAGACACAAGTAGGATATTATTTATTATTGTCGCTTTCGCCTTCAACAATTTGTATATGCTCCACAAACTTGTTTCTGCCTTACCCGGCATAAATTCACCGGAATATGCTATTTTATCTTAAGTATTTCTTCTTGCAGCTGGACCGGAGTAAGCAGAGACTGATTTAACTTTCCATTATTGATGTCTATCAACAAGGACAGCATACTTGCTTGAATTTTCTCGTTCTCTTCAATTATCTAAAGCGCTTTAGTCACCATAAAGAACTTAATGGATTCCCGATGCACGTTCATTGTCTCGGTTATGTTGAGAATTCTGTCTTCGATATTTTTGAAATGCGTGTTGGCCTCTTCTGTAGTTCGTCGCAGGATGTTCACCGTAGATTATACCAGGTACTTCAGGTTGTATTGATTATCTACCACATTTTGCATGTTGTTCTCCAATGCCCTTAGGTCATCAGTGTCCATGGTTCCAAACAACACATGTTGTAACGAGCCGATAAATTCCAATGGCCCTCTTTTTGATCGTCTTACGTTTATGGGAAATAGATACTTATTCGTCTTCTGCATGGAGGTTAATTGATTGCCGAGAGTATCCAGTAAATGCTCACATTGACCTTGAAACGTTTGCAACTCCTCGCACGTTCCTCTCATCGTTCAAATAACCCCTTATGACCTCTCAATTACGCCAAAGAACGGCTTCATGTCGAGGTCACCACATCAACTGATCCCACATGATCTAAATACACTACTGTGGCATTCTTTATTTCCCTGATTTTGTCGCCAGTTGCGTCCGCTCTTAGGTCTACCATCATTATCATCAAAATCACCATCACGTAACCAATATTGAGTTTAGATACGAAGTTCATCTGGATGTAGATAATTGGCCTTTCACCGTGCCGTTCCACGTCTTAACGGTTGCGGTTCTCACTAAGCCATCTCTTCCCGGTTGAGTCTCTATTATTCTTCCCAACGGACAACGAGCTTGATGCGTATCTTCATTCTTTAAAATTACGAGTTGTCTTTTCTCTAAATTGCCCTGCCGATTTTTCCTTTGGCACTGTAGCGAGGTAATCGGTCGTCCAGCACTTCCAAAAGTGAGATTTCATTTCGTGGACCAGCTTCCATCGGTCCAAGCACCCAATTGTACCCTGATTGTCGTTTGAGGGTTCATCCAATATTGAACGGCCAATTAGAAAATGGCCCAGCGTACAACGGCCTCGAGTTCAACATTGCCTCTATCTGAGCAAGTAGCGTATTTAACTCCTCGAATGTCGTATTATTTTCTCCAATCACCCTCCTGAGATGATACTTCATGGACTTCACCGCCGTCTCCCAGGTGAGGACTTGCCGGCGGAATAAAATATCATTTAATCTTTTGCCTCTCTAATATTTCGCCAAGTTCTGAATTTAACCGTATAGCATCCGCAAAATCTGCATCAAACCAATATAGAGCTGCTGGAAACGTTTCCGTATCTATCCCACTAACTGCTTCCAGATGAACTGCCTTTGTCGCCATATATGTGATGACTGCAACATAGCCTTTAAATGATTTCTGACCTCTTTCTCTTCTCCATATTAGCTGTAAAGGTCCCGCATAATCTACACCGCAATGTTAAAAGAGTGCAGATACACTGACCCGAAACTGATGTATGTAACGAGTACACACGATACATTTTCTTGTTATCTTCCTTACGCAGTTTTTCATGTTTAATATCCAAAACCTTTTCCGTACTATACTTTCTTCTGAATTATAAACGAATGCTGAATTATAAACGAATCGTGAGATGTGAGTTATGCAATCGACCTCCCACTCTCATTATTCCATCTTCATCTATATACGTGTAAAGTATCGCTAGCTTGTGATTTATATCCAGTTGTTTATCTGCCTTCAGCTGTCATACTTCTGCTCTCCATTTGGTTTGTTGATGTCCTTTAACTACCAATTTTTCAGCATTTGATATTTCCTCCCGCTTCAAGTATGTTGTAGGGTAAGACTTTTTCTAAACTTTCCAATGTGCAGGAACACCCATGCGTATAATCCAGCACTTTTTGGTATGATGAGTATCTTTCTGTCAAATCATACAGATATGTTGATTCTGCCGTCACATTGACAAGGTAGATCACCGATTTCTCCGGTTGCACGGTCCATTTTTGTTCTTCTTTCGATAACCACGAGGACCACACCACCAAATATCTTAATGCATTAATTTATCTGGAGACAATCCTCTAGTTCCTAAGTCCGGTGGATTATCAAAAAGTTAATTAATATATGAATTTAATAAATATATCGAAGATATCTCTTTGTAACCGGGGACCCGTATAGATAATGAAATTGAAACTTCTTCCGTTGGTCGTGGTACACGAAGCGTCGAAAACCACCCTGACTTTCGTAGTTAAGCTGTCCTCTCGTATCACTGCTTGATGGAGTAGGTAATGTTTTCCTCTCCCGTTTCTCTTTACCTCCTTCATGTGCCCCAGCGCCTTGTATTCGTCTATGATCTCCGAGTACTCCTTTAACTTACTGTCAAACCCAGTACTTACTGTCAAATCTGAGATGAATTCTTATTTCCACCTTTGTTTTTACGTCTCCAACTAACTGATCGCCTTACCCCTGCAATTCCATATTTGTTTTGTTCCGAGATATTTGTAATATCTGAGCCGCTTCTTCTCCAATAAATGTAGTTTGGGATCCTTGATCAATGAGAGCTTTCAGTGTTACCCATTCTACATGCTTGTTCTTTACTCTCACTTGAGCCGTTACCAGCAGTACACTTTTCCGGCTTTTAATGACGTATGTTGTTGATTTTTTATTCGTATGCAACAACGAATGGTGATTTACGCCACAAGTACTGCATTCATATCTCTTTCACACTTTATGTTGTAATTGTGCTTCAAACATCTAAAACATGTTTTGGACGTCTTGGCCCATGCCATTCGGTCTGGGACCGTTAAATTTAAATATTTGTGGCCCAATTTCTGGCAATAACTTCAACGCATCTTCCCATTCATATCAAATTTCTGCTGCGTTTGTTGCTGCTTCCAAATTCTGGTATCTTTGTTCTAAGAATTCCAATACTTCATCTCGTTTTTGGATTTCCTTGTCCAATTTTGGTATAATAATTTTTGCGACGATTGGTTTCGTATTATCAATTTCGCAATCCATCGCTTAGTGCTTGCACGCACACTATCGTTGTATCCAACAACGACCTAATTTGCCACGACGACTTGTTGCTTACGTTTAGTTGATCGAGCAACCTGCCTATTGTTGTTTGGAAAAATTGTCTGTTGTTCCTTACCTCTGTTTTAGGATTTCCCATGCCGTTTCATAATTCCTAGCATCTATAGTCAGATGCTTTATAACTTTAAATGCTTCACCTTTTATGTGAGCTGAAACATTTTTTCCACTGATGACAATATCTTACCTTCATTTATCAGTTTTTCGTAGATGTCTTGGGATGCGGACCATTCTTCCTTTTTTTCCATAAACATCTGCAATTATAACTTTTTTTCGATCGTTCCCACGCCTCTCTTACCCGCCCCTGCCGACCGAGGGGGCCACCTCCTCTTGACGCAAGGAGTCCGGACTATGGAGGGTTGTAAGGGTAGGGAACTACCGGCTACAATAAATTCAGCCGGTAATACTAAAATATACTTTCTAAAGACAAACAACAGTTATAAACAAGCATTTTGTACAAAAACGAAAAGTACACAAATAGTAACAAACTACATATGTTAAATAGATTTTTTTATTGTTTCTATAGTTTCATCGAAAGGAATATGATTATACAGTTTATTATAGACATCACAAATCGAAGGAAATGGATTGCTTAATTCATAATTAGATTTTGCTAACGTAAGTTTAAGTGGAATATAGTTCCGCGTATTACGTGATGGTACATTTATTTTTATTTCACCAACCAAATAACTTGAATCTATTTGGCCCCTTAACAGCATTGTAATGAATATAGCTCTAAGCATTAAACGTCTTCTCTCGAGTGTTGGAAGATCTATGAGTTTTAATCTATTTTCATAGGGGGGAGCAAATAGGAGAAATTGTACTTGAACGGATTCTATTTTATCGGAATAACATTTATAGAACGAGCTCCAATGTACACAACCATATTCCAAAGTAGGTCTAACTAGAGTGACAAAGAGCCGTTTGGTCATGAAAGGCTCATCAAATTCTTTTGACCACCGTTTTATAAAGCCCAGCAATGATTTAGCCTTATTAACACAGGAATCAATGTGTAAATGAAAACGTAGTCGATTATCTAGGATAACACCCAAATCGACAAACGAGTCAACATTTTCTAATTTATAAGTTCCTATAGAATAATTACAGGGAATATGTTTGGTTCGGAAAAATGATAATTTTTTGCATTTCTTCAGATTTAGCGCCATACCATTAATGCTCCACCAATTTGCAAGGGATCGTTTTGCAAATATATACATTGATTTATAGAATTTAAATTTACAAAAAGTTTGACATCGTCAGCAAACATCAGTACTTTGGACGTTCTTATAGCTGATGGAAGGTCGTTTAGATACAGAACAAACAATAAAGGTCCTAAATGACTGCCTTGTGGTACACCAGAGGAAACTTTAATACTTTTGGAAAGGTTTTCATTAAATGATACTTTTTGGGTGCGGTTTTGTAAGTATGAAGATATCCATTTCAATAATAAGGATGGGAAGCCTATAATATCGAGTTTGTACAGTAATAGTTTGTATACGACAGTGTCAAAGGCTTTACTAAAATCTGTATAGATTACATCCGTTTGAAGTTTATTTACATAGCCGTTATGAATGTAATTTGTCAGCTCTAAAAGATTTGTTAATGTTGATCTACCAGTTGTAAAGCCATGTTGATAAGAAGATACTATAGAGGCAACTATATGGGATAATCTACGTGTAACTAGTGATTCAAAAAGCTTTGGTATATCACTTAATTTCGCAATCCCTTTGTAGTTTTCAATGTTACATCTACTACCAGATTTAAGAAGGGGAATTATAAAACTAGATCTCCAAAATTGAGAAAAATATCCTAAAGATAAAGAAGCATTGAAAATATGAGTAAGAGGTAAATATAATTCATATGCACATGACTTAAGAATACATGCTGGAACCCCGTCGGGACCTGGAGTTTTTGAGTTTTTTAAAGACTTTAGTCCATGAAAAACTTCTTGCTCCGTGAGAACAAAATGCTGAAAGTGATTTATTTTTTCGATAACATAATTGTAGGGAGAGTTGTATGAAAATTTAGAATAAGTGCTTTCAAAAAAATCGGCAAACATATTTGAAATTTCTAAACCATCAGAGGATTCTCTGCAGCCAAATTTCATACAGCTTGGAGATTCACGAACCTTACGTTTAGAGTTTACAAAATTATAACAGTTTTTAGGATTATTTTTAAGACTAGTTTTCATTCTATTTAAATAGTTTGAATATCTCCTGGAGTTTTCAAGATTATAGGTATTCCTTGCCCATAAGTAGTTAGCATAATTCAACGAGGAGTTAAATTTTTAATACTTTTTATACAGCCTACTTTTACAATTTCGCAGTCGTTTCAGGTATTGAGTAGACCATGCAGGTTCTCTATCAGAATTGTTACTTGATAAGGGGACAGATATTGAAAGCGCATCATGTAGCAGTTTATAAAACTTGGAAATTTGATCATCCATATCACCTTTAGCACTCCAATCAGTATTAGACAAAGTTTCTCGAAGCAATGTTATGTTTGTTTTAGTAAACTTCAATTTTTTTAATTTACTTTTTTTATTTTTTTAAAGTGACAATTGGCAGTGGATTATGTTCTAATTCAATGCTTAATGTAGGATGATATTTATCTTCCGGCTCTGCAAAAGGCAAACATCTAGCTAATGAAATATTTGTAGTTGTAGTAAAAACTAAATCTAAAATTTTATTTTTACAATTTCGGATATTATTTATTTGAACTAAACATAAACTTGATATTGATCAGAAAAAAGTTAACTATCACGGATATCTGGTTTAAGTCATGTTTCTGTAAAAACAAGAATTTTATATTCATAGTCAAAAAATTAAAAAACAATATTACAAAGTTTTGTTTTTAAGCCTCTAACATTTTGATAGATCAAGTTTAAGGAATTTTTCCCTAAACAAAAATGCTTTTACTAGTATACCGTCGGGCCAAAAAGATTTATTAAGAACAACATCGAATACTTTGTTTGGAACAATAAGCTTAAATGAAGAAATCTCGCGGGGAGTTGATGAATTAAATTTAAAAATTTTATAATCACTCTCCGGTCTTTCAATTTACTACTAACATAACAACGAATATTATCCACTGTCGTATCAGC
>NW_026872682.1:0-13723 GCF_032173495.1 Musca vetustissima
CCAATATCCCTATATATCCTTTGATTTGCACGAAATATGACATAGCATAATGAATTAAGTCTAGAATGCTGAGTAGTATGTTTCAGAAAATCGGTTCAGATTTAGATATAGCTCCCATATATATTTTCGTCCGATTTTTTGTAAATGGTGCCTCAAAGTTCCTCTATATCCTTGGATTTTCACGAAATTTGGCATAACGTACTGAATGAAGTCTACAGTGATGTGTATTAAGTTTCGTGAAAATCGGTTCAGATTTCGATATAGCTTACTTACTTAGCTGGCTTGTTACAGAACGGTTGTTCCATAAGCCGAGCTTAAAAAAGATTTCCAAGAGCGTCGGTATTGTGCGCATCTCCTCCAATTTAAAATACCACTTTCTAAGATGTTGGTTTCTACTTGGTCTTTCCATCTAATTCGTGTCCTTCCCCTCCTACGGGAACGGGAAACATCAGTAGGCTCGCCTTTATATGCCTTTTGAGCTGGGCCATTTTCATTTATTCCCACAACATGGCCAAGCCATCGTAGTCGCTGCAGCTCATTACGACTGACTATGTCAATGTCGGCGTATAAATTGTAAAGCTCGTGGTTCATTCGACGCCCATATTCACCGTCGGCGCAGATCGGCCCGTAGATCTTTCTCAAACACCCAAGAGCTGCCTCATCTGTTTGAGCGAGTACCCATGCTTCAGTTCCATATAACAGCACGGGTAGTATCAGCGTCTTGTAAAGTGTAAGTTTTGTCGTATGGCGGTACCAAGGTAAATAAAAATCTTTAACTACCTCGAAGCTGTAGTTTCAAGTTCCACACTTGGTCCGAGTCTACTGGACGTCTTGCGCGTTGATACCATCAGCTTGGTCTTCTCGCCGTTTACTGCCAGACCCACTTTGGAAGACTTAATCTCAATTTGTTCAAAGATGGTTGTTACCGCTCGCAATGTTCGACCCATTATGCCGATGTCATCGGTGTAGGCGAGTAACATGTGTTGTTTGGTGTACAGAGTGCCATTTCTGTTCACCTCGTATGACGTTTTCCAGCAGGATGTTAAAAAAATCAAACGACAAACTGTCACCTTGTCTGAATCCTCGTTCGGTATTGAAGAGCTCTGATAGGTCTATTCCGACTTTAACTGCTGACCTTGTGCCACTTAAAGTTATCCTGCATAGTCGTATTAATTTTGCAGGAATGCCGAACGTAGACATGGCCTTAAACACCTCTGAACGAATAGGGCTGTCGAATGCGGCTTTATAATCGACGAATAGGTGGTATGTGTCGATGTGTTTTGTGGGTCTTTTCCAGGATTTGGCACAGAGTGAAAATCTGGTCAATGGTGGATTTGCCAGGTCTGAAGCCGCATTAGTATGGTCCAATAATGTCGTTGACAATTGGTTTCAATCGTGCGATGGGAAGAAGGCTAATTCCTCTATTGATGGCACATATCGTTTTGTCTCTTTTTGGTGCACGGGACACAGGATGCTGAGGTTCCAATCATTGGTCATACATTCCTCTAGCAAAATTGTATTAATCTACTGGTGCATGCTCCTCACCAGCATCTGACCACCAGTCTTGAATAGTTCGGCTGGTAATCCATCGGCACCAGCTGCTTTATTGTTCTTGAGCCGATTAATTGCTTTAATGACCTCATCTCGACTAGTTATACCGTCATATATTATTGGTTCTAGGATATCTTCTTCACCGTTACTATTTGATACCAGAAGCTTTTCAAAATGCTCCTTCCAGATCCTCAACACGCTGTGTGTATCTGTCACCAGATTTCCTTCTTCATCTCTGCTCGAAAACCTTCGATTTGGTGTTTTACTTGTTGGTAAAATTTTCGGACTTCATTCTGACTCCTGTGATTCTCGATTTGCTCACGCTCACGTTTGTCTGGTTCTTTCGACTTTTTTCTGAAAATACGTTTCTCCTCTCTCCTTTTCTCCCGATAATTCTCCATTGCATTACGTGTTGCTGCGTTTTTCACATCAGTAGCATGAAGACACTCCTGGTCGTACCATGGGTTTCTTGTGGTGGTTTTTGGTACCCAAGTGTTGCTTTTGTTGCAGTTTATAGGGAGTGGGCAATTCTTTGCCATTGTGCTTCTTTATTATTATCGGGACAAGAAGTGCTTTCGTCAAGCAGGTGGGTAAATTGAGCGGAGTAGGCCACGGCTACCTGTTGTGTTTGCAGCTTTTCGACGTCGAGTTTGCGTGTTGTGTTAGATAGCACCTTTGCTGCAACATTAAGACGATTCCGAACCTTGGCTGCTACAAGGTAGTTGCCCGAATCGATATTCGCTCTTCGGATCGATCGAACGTCTAATACACTGGACGAATGCCTTCCGTCTATCACAACATGATCAATTTGATTTCTCGTTGCTTGATTAGGAGAGATCCAGGTGGCTTTGTGTATATCGAGATGCTTGAATCTGCTGTTGCTAAATACCATGTTTTTTGCTGTCGCGAAGTCAATCAACCTCATGCCGTTGTCGGATGTTTCTTCATGAAGGCTGAATTTTCCGACAGTGGGGCCAAAGATATTTTCCCTTCCGATTTTTGCATTAAAATCTCCTAGCAGAATTTAGGCGCTCGTAAAATATGTCTTTGGTCTGCTCATTTTTGTCTTCGGTCGGAGCATGGGCACAAATAAGACTGATGTGGAAGAATCTCACTTATATACGGATTATAGCAATTCGCTAATCTACTGGAGTGAATCTGGAGACGAGGTCTTTTATTCTCCTGTTAACCATAAATCCGCAGCCAAATTCAGGTCTCGTTTCATGGCAGCTATAATGCAGGGCGTAATCGTCTGATTTACTTACGCCTGTCCCTTTCCATCGCATTTCCTGTAAGGCAATAATATCGTCTTTGTACTTCTTGAATACATCCGACAAAGCGAACATGCAGCCTGTTCTGTACAACGTGCGCACATTCCAAGTGCAGATTCGCAGATCGTGGTCCTTTATAAGTTTGCGGGGGTCGTCAACATTAGGGGGGTTTGGTTTTCTTTTTCTTAGCTTTTTCATAGTAGATTGGGTTTTCCGAGAGTGGGCAACTAACCCGGTATATATCATCCCCTACGCCACCCATTTCGATATAGCTCCCACATATATTTCGATATAGCAACCTACATATATTTCCGTCCGATTTAATGTAAATGCTGCACCAAAGACCCTATATATCTTTCGAATTACACGAAATTTGGCACATCATACTGAATTAAGCCTAGAATTAGTTTAGGTTTGGATTTAGGCGTGGATTTTTAAAACATATTTTTTCAAGGAATATATTTGTTGTATATATCGTTGCTGGGTCCGCCAGCTTTATGTCCGTTCCCTGTCCCACCTAGAACAGAACATGAGCGTCGGCTTCTATAGAGTCACTATGGGCCTAGTAAGTCACTTACTTTAGTAGACTACATCGTCATCACTGACTGCTAGTAACTAACAATAACAACAACAACACTAAACGGCATATGCCTCAGTAGAATACGAAGGGGCAAAATGATCAACTGATCGTCGATCGTCGTCCTTTATGACAAGCTTTTATTAAGTCATAATAGCTGTGTTGATCAGAGTCGGAGGCATCATTCATGACGACTACTTCGGCGACGTCGATGAGGATGATGATTGTTGCAATTGCAGCGACAACATCACAAAGGAACAAACATACAAACACACCAACATCGATGTTGATGGCGATGACGAGGTACACAAGCATCTAGAAGAAGAAAAAAGAAAACAGAAATTGTCTGATGTCTAGGACCAGCAGCCGTTTAAAAGAAATATCTGCCAGGAAGATAATGTTGACAACATCAGCAACAGCAATAATAACAACAACAACATTGTCGTAATACTGTCATGAGGACAAAAAAAAGTCGGATAAATGATGGGGACAACAACAGCAACAACTACAGAACAACATATATTAAAGTTATGTTAGTTTTGTTGTTGTTGTTGTTGTTAATATTATTATTGAAGGTTTCGTTTTTTTTTTGTCTGCTTCTGCTCTCCTGCAAAACCAAAGTGTCTCTGGTAGATGGGTCGATATGTAGTTTCTTCTTCTTCTTTCTTGCTTTTTAGCTCATGTCATTTACTGGTTAAAAGGTATTGATGTATGTCTGCCGCAGATTTCTCTGGCTGCACCCTTTAGGTCCATTCCCTAGTCATCCACTGTTGAGTCTGTCCTTACCATTGCATCCTGGCCTTACATACCTGCCAGCCTGTATGTCTGTCTCTCCATCGTATATCTGTCTGTCCGTCTGCCTCTGTTGGTCTTAAGTAATTTATTTGTCATATCACGTGTAAAACATTTAACGATTAATAGCAAAACAGCAACAACTACGACAACAAAAAAGAGAGGATAAAAAGAAGAAGAAGAAGTAGTAGTAGATGAGGAAAATAACACGTGATATTTCAACAACAATTCTGCCAGCCATTGATGGATGTTTTGATTCCATTTTTAAGATTTAGTGGTAATTTTTATGTCACTTCTTGTCTTGACATATTAAGAGGAAGAGGGAAAATAGGAAGGAGGAGAACTTAACTGAGACAAAAGTGCTTGGAGCATGGACGAGATTTATGTTGCAGGTAATCTGATTTTGGAAGCAACAAAATATTTTATTCTGATGAGTGATATGGATGTATGTTGAAATCTTTTCACAGATAAAGGATCAGAGCTACTGACTTTTTTATAAGAAAATGGACCAAGGATCTTCGAAATATCCAAAATCGTTGGAAAAAGCTAATATATCTTCTACACCCTAAGAACTAATTACAGTAAATTCGTTTGAAAAATTAGATCAGGATCTTTAAAATATCAAAATTTATCGGGACCCTAAAATGGGGTATATTTCAAAATAAAGTATTTTATTACGGATTCCCCTTAATAGGTTTGAGATCATCTGTCAAACTGAAATCTCAATATATTGTAAAATTGGTTAGCAAATGCCGGCGTAGCATTTATAGAGTATATATCGAAATGTTTTTTTTTTTTTAACTTCTAAGATCCCACAATGTCAAATACAGCCACTTTGACTGGAAATTTCGACTGAGAAATTCAAATCTGAACAATTTCGGCAATGACGTCTTTTAATCCATGAAAATCCGAAATCCCTTATTATATCTACCTCGAAAATACATACAAATTCACACCAGGAGAATTTCGGTCCTAAAACTTCAAATCACTGAAACTTTGGTTAAAAACAGTAAGGAAAGTACAAAAGTCGGAAGGCAGGACTATATATTACCATTCTTGTTTCCTTTTCCCTATTACAAGCATAAGAACAGTACCACCGTGTGCTAAAACCGGAAAAACTTGGTAAGTTTAAGGCTTGGACGTTTCTTTTTTACTTCGACTGCAGGAGGTTTTTTAGACCATGTCAAAACGAAATAGCAAATTACGGGCATTCAGATTAGTAAATTATCCATTGGACCTCAAAAATTTCTAATACAGAAAAGCGTTCAGCCAAGAACCCGTAAAGCCTGCTTACATCCACATAGAGAGGCAAAATGTTCTTAAAATGGGGCGGGAACTAATTTATACATTACTTTCGGAAAATGCAGCTAAAACCTTCAAAATACCGTCATATTGGTTTTGTCTCTCAAAGTATCCGTAATACAAAATTATAGCTATTTTGATGGGAAAATGAGACTAAACCCATTAAAATACCGAAAATGTGACGAAAATTTTATACGGGCTATGTGTCAAAACTTGGATCGATATTGAACATTTTCAGCATAGATATCTGTCAGCTTCTAACAACCAGAAATGCTGCATTGCAACCCCAATGGTTGAAAATGTGGATAGGACCTTGAAATTGATACTTAAAGGGTGTCTGCATGGAATGGGTCAGCATGGGGCTAAGACCTTCACAAGAGCAAACATTTGTTGGAGCCCTTCACATGGGGCCTACGTCACTATGCACACGTATATTGGCCATTTTCTCTTTTTTTTTGGAATAAGGGGGTTTTAAGAACCTGAAAGGCCTAGGTAAAGTAAACATTTATTTAAATCGATTTAAGCAAACTTGATACGCGCTATTCGGTATACCGCACTGTTCAAACAAATTTCAACAAAACTTCAGTTCTTCAGTCGGCCTAAATTTGACTCTTTGGTGCTCCGTTTACATAAAATCGGACGAAACTATATATGGGAGCTATATCTAAATCTGAACCGATTCCAATCGGACAAATGTGGGCAGTATGGTGCTCCATTTACATAAAATCGGACGAAACTAAAAATTTTGTCTCAATCGGACAAATATTGGGAGTTTGGTGCACCATTTACATTAAATCGAACGGAAATATATATGGGAGCTATATCTAAATCTGAACTGATTTTTCCCAATTTCAATAGGGTTCGCCCTTGGGCCAAATAAATGAATTGAACAAATTTCATCCAATTCGAATCAAAAATGCGACAATTTAAAGTGGACAGACAGACGGACATGCATAAATCGACTCATAAAGTGATTCTGTGCATATCCTCAAAAGAAACCATTTGTCTATCTCACTTCCCTCTGCCTGTTACAAACATATAGACAAGGACATAATTCCCTGTACCACAGTGTTGTGAGGGGTATAAAATATAAAAAATGGGCGCCTTCTTTAAGAGGGGCATGTCAATACATCGGTGGCGTATTATGTTAGGTTTGAAAATACACTGTCTTTCAAATTCCTATGTCGGTCCTTAAAATATGTTGATTCTATAATCCTCAACCTTGTAATGTTCAAACAACATTTTAACCAGTGAGCAAAGCAGTATATTCCTACGGGGTCTACCATATGATACCCTACACAACAACCAGTGCACTCAAATATTCTCCTGATCTATATTACAAGCCTGGGCAATATTTCGAGACATTTGCCCCACCTAACCGATTAGAGCTAAACTGCTTCACTTTCTTACCCTGACATATTTTCCGAATCATATTTTCCCAGGGTGAACACTTACGCCATAACGTGTTCTGTTTTTATTTTTACACAGAAATGTCTTAGTTACATTGACCCGCTGATTATTGATCTCCATTATAAAAACATTCATTCTAATTAGTTGGCTAGATCCCCTTTCCCGTGTAAAATTTTTGATGTTCGGCTTATAATAGTGACCTCTAAAGCGCCTAGAAGACGAGGTAAATATATAGAGTTCCGTCCATTTCATCCCCTAAAAATTATCTGATCATCAGCGAAAATTATAGGCCTCTCCCTTGACCATAACCGAAACTTCTTGCAAAATTTCCAAGCCATGAGCGCCATATTTCCTCCTTGTATGGAAATGGTAATACTAAAAAGTAACAGAATACGTAGACCCTTGTATAACATAACTTTCGCATCACTATAATTCGTATAAATTTAAAGCTCAACAACTCCTCTTGGACATACTATCAACTTCTCGGGTCTATATCCTTCAAATAAATACGCCATAGAATACAAATTTTGTAATTTCTCACACAAAAGTTTGGGTTCATTGGACCAGCTAAATATTGGCCGATCCTCATCAAAACATTCCTGTTATCAACGGTCAGACACCTTTCTCTGTGCAAAGTTTCATGATGTTCGGGTCATATTTTTGGCCGACAAAAATAAAGTTTTTGATCCATTTTATCCCATACATATTAATCAATCGACTCATCAAGTCGAGATATAAAATATATATATATATAGTTGACATTTTAAAAAAAATACGATACGATTGTTCATAAGAACTATGCATTTTGAAAATTAAAGCTTATATGGTCCCTAAAAACGTATAAATGGCCCTTATTTTTAAATACCCGCTTATATTGGTCTCATGTTGTTATGGAGCCTATACGTTTTGTCACAACGTATACGCACCCTGTTGAATTTTGAATACATACGAATTGTTTGATGAAAATGTAAAATTCAAAATAAAAGTGCTGTTTAATAGCCTGTAAAAACTTTAAAAATATGATTTCTTTTATTGAACGTTTCAATCACACATCACTTAAGAACTATAATCACATTAACCCCAAATTATTTTTTCTATAAAATAGCAACACACATTTCGCACACAATAAACTCTTTATGCCATATTCCCTTTTGTCAGCACAAATCACATTAATGGATGAACCAACAAAAAAGATCCAAATAGAACTATTATTCGCTAAATTGCTGTCGAATTTTTTTCTGTTCAGATTCAAATGTGGGGAAACCATTGAAAACCTTTATGCAAAACAACAAATTAACAATGACAATGGCAAAAACTACACAACGCAACACCCCAACAACGGATTTTGCAATTCAAAAAAAAATTATTGTAAAGTGAATGCCAATTTGATTTCAGGCGAATGGAAGCAATAGCTTCGGCTCGCCAACCTACACACAATATTTAAAATGTTGTCGTCTTATGGGATGGGATTCGATGGTTGGTGGCTTTCTTGTATGGACGGTTGTATTTAAAGCGACATCGACAGCACCATCAATGACGTGGTGATTTTGATGCAACCTAGCAGCTTCAGCCAGAAATCGACAAAGTCCTACATATTATCAACACGTACAAAAAGGTAATCGAGGAAAACGAAACTTCGATGAATAAGCGCCAAGCATAAAGCGAACGCACTTTTTGGGCAACTAATGTTGTCTAAACAATATATAAAAAAAGTAAAATATTTAAAAAAACCAAGCCCTGGACAGACCCTAATGTAGGTCCTTAAAAATATGTTTTCAAAGTCCACGCCTTGGACAGACCCTAATGTAGGTGCTTAAAAATATTTTTTAAAAGTCCACGCCTTGGACAGACCCTAATGTAGGTCCTTAAAAATATTTTTTTTAAAAATTCACGCCTTGGACAGACCCTAATGTAGGTCCTTAAAAATATTTTTTTCAAAGTTCACGCCTTGGACAGACCCTAATGAAGGTTCTTAAAAATATTTTTTAAAAGTCCATGCCTTGGACAGATCCTAATGTAGGTCTTTAAAAATATTTTTTTTAAATCCACGCCTTAGACAGTCCCTAATGTAGGTCCTTAAAAATATTTGTTAAAAGTCCAGGCCTGGACAGATCCTAATGTTGGTCTTTAAAAATATTTTTTAAAAGACCACGCCTTGGACAGACCCTAATGTAGGTCCTTAAAAATATTTTTTTAAAAGTCACAGGACAGACTCCAATGTAGTTCCTTAAACAATTTTGTTAAAGTCCACGCCTTGGACTTTAAAATATTTTTTCAAAGTCCCCGCCTTGGACAGATCCTAATGTAGGTCCTTAAAAATATTTTTTTATAATCCACGACTTTGAAAATATATTTTTTTTAAATCCACGCCTTAGACAGACCCTAATATAGGTCCTTAAAAATATATATTTTTTAAATCCACGCCATAGACAGACCCTAATGTAGGTAATTAAAAATATTTTTTGTCAAAGTCCCGCCTTCAACAGACCCTGATGTAGGTCCATAAAAATATTTTTTAAAAGTCCACGTCTTGGACAGACCCTAATGTAGGTCCTTAAAAATTTTTTTTAAGAGTCCACGCCTTGGACAGATCCTAATGTAGGTCCTTAAATTTTTTTTTAAAAGTCCACGCCTTGGACAGACCCTAATGTAAGTCCTTAAAAATATTTTTTTAAAATTCCACGCCTTGGACAGACCCTGATGTAGGTCCTTAATTTTTTTTAAAGTCCACGACTTGGACAGACCTTAATGTAGGTCCTTAAAATATTTTTAAAAGTCCACGCCTTGGACAGACCCTAATGTAGGCCCTTAAAAATATTTTTTTTAAGTCCCCGCCTTGGACAGACCCTAATGTAGGTCCTTAAAAATATTTTTTAAAAGTCCACGCCTTGGACAGACCCTAATATAGGTCTTTAAAAATATTTTTCAAAGTCCACGCCTTGGACAGACCCTAATTTAAAAAATTCACGCCTTGGACAGACCCTAATGTAGGTCCTTAAATCTATTTTTTAAAAGTCCACGCCTTGGACAGACCCTAATGTAGATCCTTAATTTTTTTTTTAAATCCTACTGTAGATCCTAGGTCTCCTTGTGTAGATCCTTAAAATAAATTATTATAAATAAAAAAAAACTGCCTTAAAATTATTCCTTCTTTGGTCTGTTGTTGTCTGAAAACATTTTATATCCAATCTGATATTTCTCGCAACCCATCCCCTCTTTTTTGTTTGAAATAATTTTATTCGATTCGACATTAAGAATTGATTTAATTAACATTTGTTGTTGTTGTTCGTTTCTAGAGCACATGTCAGATAATGTGAAGTTCATTGTTCAGCTAAAAGAAGTGGAGGATTAGTCATAGCAGCAATAATGCCACAGCCAACATTGTCGGAGTAGACTTCGAACTTTACATATATCCAGCATATACAATCCCAAGTTGATTGTAATTTTAAAAAAGAAAAGCAACAACAACACCAACAGCAAAAAAAGACATTTGAACAAATATGACGTGATGCGTTTGATATTTGCCAGACACAGACGGATGGTACCACCCCGTCATCGGGGTAATACCCCAGATTCGGATTGCATTTGAAAAGTGAACTCATTTAATTCAGGTGTGTTCGGCAGGCCACGACGACGACAACAACAGTCGAATTGGAACTTTACTGATGCTGTGGCCTATGAAGTCGAATTCGTAGTTGTCACTGTCGATTGTTTGAGAGTCTGTCTGTCTCTCTGCCGTTCGGTTGGTTCTTCATGTGATGCTGTTTAAAGTCAAAAGCAGCAGTCAAATGTATTCCTCCAGTCCACATTGTGTTGCGACTGTGATCTTTTGAGCTGAGCTGCGCTTTTGTTTCTTTTTTCTTCAAACGATCACAAACGTATGTAGGAAGTTAAAGGTGAGGTTTGTGATTTTATTTCAGTTCAGTTCGTTTTCAGATTCAGTTTCCATTTACAATTGCTCTCGCGGTGATCCATATAATTCTGTTATTGTTTGTTTTTTTCTACTTTTTTGTGCAGCTTGTTGCCTCATTTAGGTATATTTTTCAGTGTCGTTTAATGTTTGTCTTTTTTTCTGAAGTTTGTTATTTTTTTGTAGACCACATATGGGTGCCGCATTTATATGGGTATAGAATGAGTAATGTTAGGTTTTTGGGATTTTTTACAGTACCAAATAAATATATTAGGACATTTGAAAACCCAATAAATTTTCTACTCCATAAGTAGGTCCTTAAAAACATTTAAAAACCAGTAAGGATAGTAGTAAAGTCGGATGATACCCTTCACCACTTCGGGTATATTGTACATATGTATGCTTACAATTGCATGTCAATGTTAACTCGAAGGAACATACTCATGCCTTGATACATGCTATTCGGTACGTCGCACTGTTAAAAATTTAATCTCAATCTGACATCCTTTCGAAATATATATGGAAGCTATGGCTACATCTGCACCAATTTCAACAAAACGCAAAAATGTCATTCAAGTCTCAATCGAAATCTGAACCGATTTTCCCAAAACATACCACTCATCATTCCTGACTCGATTCAGTGCGCTAAGCCAAATTTCGTGCAAATCGAAAATTATATAGGGACTTTCGTGCACCATTTATATAAAATCACACGAAAATATATTTGGGAGCTCTATGTAAATTTGAACCGGTTTCCACGAATCTTAGCACACATCATTCTAGATTCAATTCAGCACGCAGTGCTCAATTTCGTGCAAATCGAAAGATATATAGGGACTTTAGTGCACCATTTACAAAAACTCGGATGAAAATATATATGAGAGCTATATCTATATCTGAACCGAATTTCTCGAAACTTAACACACATTATTCTGGACCTAATTCAGTAAGCTATGCCAAATTTCGTGCAAATCGAAATATATTTAGGAACTTTGGTGCACCATTTGCGTTAAATCGGACGAAAACATATATTGGAGCTATATCTAAATCTAAACCGATTTTCACGAAACTTAGCACACATCATTCTAGGCTTAATTCAGTGCGCTGTGCCAAATTTCGTGCAAATCGAAAGATATTTAGGGACTTTGGTACACCATCTACCTTAAATCGGACGAAAATATTTACGGGAGCTATATCTAAATCTGAACCGATTTTCACATAACTTGGCATACATCTCTCTAGACTTAATTCAGTACGCTATGCGAAATTTCGTGCAAATCGAAAATATTTAGGGACATTGTTGCACCATTTACCTTAAATCGGACGAAACTATATACAAAAGCTATATCTAAATCTCACTCGATTTTTTCGAAACTTAGCACACATCATTCTAGACCTAATTCAGTGCATTATACAAAATTTCGTGCAAATCGAAATATCTATATGGACTTTGGTACACCATTTACATTAAATCGGACGAGAATATATATGGGAGCTATATCTAAATCTGAACCGATTTTCACGAAACTTAACACACATCACTCTAGACTTAGTTCAGTACGCTATGCCAAATTTCGTGCAAATCGAAAGATATATAGGGACATTAGTGCCCCATTTTCCTTAAATCGGACGAAAATATATATGGGAGATATATCTAAATCTGAACAAAATTTAAGGAAACTTAACACACATCATTCTGGACCTATTTCAGTAAACTATGCCGAATTTCATGCAAATCGAAAGATATATAGGGACTTTCGTCCTCCCTTTACCTTAAATCGGATGAAACTGTATACGGGAGCTATATCTTCTATTTCAATAGGGTTCATGCTTGGGCCAAATAAGTGACTTGTGCCAAATTTCATCCAGATCGGATCATAAATGCGACCTGTACCTTGTTTACAATTTACCATGGACAGACAGACGGACGGACGGACGGACATGCATAAATCGACTTATCAAGTAGTTCTATGCGTATTCTCAAAAGTAACCATGTGTCTATCTCGATTCCCTTTGGCCAGTTACAAACATATGCACAGAGACATAACACCCTGTACCACAGTGGGGTGAAGGGTATACACAAATCCACGCCTTATGTAGGTCCCAAAAAATAATTTTTAAACCAGTGAGCGGAGCAGTATAGTCGGACGGGGCCGACCATATGATACCCTACACAACTTCCACGAAAATCTAACTTTCTGTGGTACTACATTCTGAGCATGGGCAATATTTCGTGATATTTGCAACCTCTTGACCGACTAGAGGTCAAAAAATGTTACTAATATTCAGTACAGCTCTTCTAATTACTTCTGCAGATTCCCTTCACCGTGGGTTTTGTTGTAATGTTCGGCCTTCAATTGTGGCCTATTGATCGACTCGAAAACACACAAAAAATTAAGTTTTCGGTCCACTGCATCCCAATATTATTATCTGATCATCACCGAAAATTATAGGCGTTATCCTTGTCCACACCTGGACCCTCGTGGAAAATTTCAAAGCGATCCGCGCTATATTTTCGGCCTCAAATATGGAAATGAGTTACTAAATAATATATGAATACGTAAGCACCTGTAAATATTTAAGTGTAACTCCCACATCCGAGTCAACCACTCCTCTTGGATATACTATCAACTTCTCGGGTTTATGCCCTTTAGGGGTAAATATATATAACACTAATTATGTAATTTTTCACACAAATGTCTGGTCCATTTGATCCGCTAAATATTGACAAGAAAATCAGACAAAAATAAAGTTTTTGGTCCATTTCATCCCCATCGATCTCTCAAAAACAATAGGGGTCCATTCTCTACATGTAAAAATTCATAACTGTATCGTGTTGGACAGACGGACAGACAGACACACATGTCTAGACCGACTCAGCTAGTCGAAATATGACGATCGGCATACTCT
>NW_026872683.1:0-13776 GCF_032173495.1 Musca vetustissima
TGTGTCCAGATCGACTCAGATCCCTATTGTTTTTGGTAAAGATCGGTTCATATTTAGGGAATGAAATGGACCAAGTACTTAACTTTTGTCGGTTTTTCTTGTCGCTCCAGGGGCCGCAATTATGGCCCGAACATCGCGAAATTTTACATGGAGAAGGGGATTGGGCCAAATAATTAGCCTGTCTGCTTTGATAAAAATCGGTCAATATTTAATGGGTCAAATGGACCCCGACTTTTGTGAGATAAATTACAAAATTTATAATCTAGGGCGTATATATTTGTATATATATCTGAAGGACATACAGCCGAGAAGTTGATGGTATATCCAAGAGGAGTGGCTGACCATTAAACTGATATCAATTATGTTGTCGTATGTACTCGGATGTGCGAGTTACACTTAAATATTTATAGTTGCTTATGTATTCACATATAATTTAGTAACCCCTTACCACACTAGAGCGCTGATCACATTGAAATTTTCCATGAGGATCTAGGTATGGTCGGGGTCAACGCCTATAATTTTCGGCGATGATCAGATAATAATATTGGGATGAAGTGGACCGATAAGTTGATTATTTGTGGTATTTCGAGTTGATCTATAGGCTACAATTGAAAGCCCAACATCACAACATAATCCACGGTAAGGGGAATCTGGATAAGTACAGAACATCTTGTTGGTCAAGAGGTTGCAAATATCGCGAAACATTGCCCAGGCTTAGAATATAGATCCACAGAATGTTTGGTTTAAGTGAAATTTATGTAGGGTATCGTATGGTCGGCCACGTCCGACTATACTGCTCCGCTCACTGGTTAAAAATATTTTTGCAGGGTCTGTGTTAAGGCGTGTATTTTAAAAAAATATTTTTTCAGGCTATTAAGGCGTGGATTTAAAAAAAAAAATATTTTTTCAGGCTATTAAGGCGTGGATTTAAAAAAAATATTTCTTCAGGCTATTAAGGCGTGGATTCTTAAAAATATTTTTTCAGGCTATTAAGGCGTGGATTCTTTTAAAAAAATTTTTCAGGCTATTAAGGCGTGGATTCTTACAAATATTTTTTCAGGCTATTAAGGCGTGGATTCTTTTAAAAAAAATTTCAGGCTATTAAGGCGTGGATTCTTAAAAATATTTTTTCAGGCTATTAAGGCGTGGATTTTTAAAAATATTTTTTCGGAGCCCCAACAACACAGGCCTCTCGTTAAAAAAATATTTTTTCCTTGGCCCCTCTTGGCTTTTCCGTTATTTGGTACCATATATTTTTGTTTATTCTAGCGTTTGTTTATCCCAAATATCTCAACAATGCAGGCAAACAATGTTGAATTGTCTGCTGCCAACGATATTATTAAAAGAACAGCAACAACACCACCGCCAACAATATATGTGATACTCATGTTGTTGTTGTTTTTACTGATGCTGCTGCTTCATAACCAAGAAACAGAAGTTGCTGCCATTGGCAAATAATTCAAATTGCAATCAGTTGGATTGCATCTGTAAGCGATTGCAACTTGGCATGGAGGATGTGTGAGAAGAAAAAACGCGCACACACACACACACACACACACACTCGAATCTTAGATACCTGCCTAGTTGCAGGAAGCAAACAACAACACTGACGATGGCAACGACAATGACGACGACGATGATGACAACAATACTAACAAAAACAAACTGATGATGCGCTTACAATTTCCTTAGCCGAGGCGTTATGGTAAATCCCAACAGTATGGAAAATCTTGATTTTCCTATTCTTTTTGTTGCTGTTGTTGTTGTTTTTGTTGGCTTTTGGATGTTGCTGCTGTCTCTATTTGGTATTTAAAATTGTATCCTCATGTGAGTAAACATTGCTAAGCCTGCCAACATTTATTCATGCCCGTGAACAAAAAAATAAGAAAATACCATGCCAGCTAAGCTAAACTTAACGCCCAACGACAAGAAACATACGGGAGCAATGGCAACATCGGCAACGACAACAACAACCACAACAAATTTTAAGTGACACTAAAACATGCAGTATGCAATTTCCATAATTTAAACAAAGACAACGACAGCAGCAACAAGCTAGAGCTTAGATATGACACACACACGCTTGCACACATAACGCTATCGGCTATGACAACATCTCCTCCAGCATCGGGTAGCTCAATCCACTTTTTGGGCCATTCGTAAACCAAAACCGAAAAGAATAAGTTACAACAGTGATTATCCATCGCTATCGCCACCACCAACACCACTACCACCAGCATCATCAACAACAGCTGTAGCAGCCAGCACCACCACCAGCAGCAGTATTTGCTGTCATCATCAGTGACCAAACAATTTTGTGGCGGCACAGTGTTGCGAGATCGCCTGTAAAGAAATTCAAGAGTGTAAACATTTTTTTTAAATCCACGCCATCACTACTGATTTAAAAAAAACAGTAGGGAAAATAGTAAAGTCGGACTGGGCCGACTATATGATACCCTTCACCACTGTGGGTGTATTCTGCATATGTATCCTAACAGACGTCGCCTTTTTGAAGGAACATTGACATGAAATTCAACGAACTAAAATATGTGATCTGTATCTATATCTAAACCGACTAACATCAATCCCTACACATGTCATTCTGCAACCTTTGCTAAATTTTGTAATTTGATAAACTTGACACACGCCATTTGGTGTGCTTCACGGATTAAAATTTAATCTCAATCAGACAGCCATTGATTACTTGGTTTACAATTACCATGAATAGGTCGAAATTATATATGGAAGCTATGTCATATCTATTTCTGAATCGATTTCAAAGGAAACTTAGCAGAGATTATATTAACTTCAGTATGTTGTGTCAATCGGAAAAAACCGGACGAAAATATATATGTGAGCTATATCTAAATCTGAACTGATTTTCACGAATCTTAGCACACATCATTCTAGACTTAATTCAGTCGGCTTTAACAAATTTCGTGCAAATCGAATGATTACCAGGGACTTTGGTGCAACATTTACTTAAAATCGGGCGAAACTATAAAAGAGAGATATATCTAAATCTGAACTGATTTTCACGAAACTTGGCACACATCATTCTAGATATAATTCTATAGGCTATACCAAATTTCGTGCAAATCGAAGCATATATAGGGACTTTGGTGCACCATTGATATTAAATCGCACGAAACTATATATGGGAACTATATCTAAATCTGAACTGATTTTCACGAAACTTGGCACACATCATTCTAGACATAATTCGGTAGGCTATACCAAATTTCGTGCAAATCGAAAAATATATAGGGACTTTGGTGCACCCATTGATATTAAATCGCACGAAACTATATATGGGAACTATATCTAAATCTGAACTGATTTTCACGAAACTTGGCACACATCATTCTAGACATAATTCGGTAGGCTATACCAAATTTCGTGCAAATCGAAAAATATATAGGGACTTTGGTGCACCATTTACATTAAATCGGACGAAACTATATATGGGAGCTATATCTAATTCTGAACCGATTTTCACAAAACTTAGCACACATCATTCTAGACTTAATTCAGTCGGCTTTAACAAATTTCGTGCAAATCAAATGATTATCAGGGACTTTGGTGCTCCATTTAAATAAAATCGGGCGAAACTATATTTGGGATCTATATCTAAATCTGAACCGATTTTCACGAAACTTGGCACACATCATTCTAGACTTAACTCAGTAGGCTATATTACATTTCGTGCAAATAGAAGCATATATAAGGACTTTGGTGCACCATTTACCTTAAATCGGACGAAAATATATATGGGAGCTTTATCTAAATCTGAACCGATTTTTCCCAATTACAATAGGGTTCGTTCTTGGGCCAAATAAGTGACCTATGCCATATTTTATCCAATTCGGATCATAAATGCGACCTGTAATTTGTTTACAATTTAACATCAACAGACGGACGGACGGACGGACATGCAGAAATCGACTCAGAAAGTGATTCTATGCATATTCTCAAAGGGAACCATGGGTCTATCTCGATTCCTTTTGCCTGTTAAAAACATATGCACACATTTCTGTGGTTCTATATTCTGAGCTTGGGCAATATTTTACGATATTTGCTCCCTCTTGACCGACAAGATGTCAACAAATATTTCTAATATTCAGTAGAGGAGGGCTGTACTTGTCCTGGTTCCTTTTACCGTGGGTTATGTTGTGATTTTGGGCTTTCAATTGTATTCTATAGATCGACTCGAAAAAAAAAAACAAAATTATGTTTTCGGTCCCAATATTATTATCTGATCAATACCGAAAATTCTAGGCGTTGACCTTGACCATAACTAGACCCTCATGGAACATTTCATAGCGATCAGCGCTGTATTTCCGCTCTCTAGTGTGGTAGTGGTTTATTAAATAATATCTGAATGCGTAAGCACCTGTAAATATTTAAGTGTAACTCCCACATCCGAGTACATACGACAATATAATTGGTATCAATTTAAAGGTCAACCACTAACTTTGGATATACTATCAACTTCTCGGGTCTATTTCCTTCAGGGGTAAATATATACGCTATAGAATAAAGATTTTGTCATTGTTCACACAAAAGTCAGGGTCAATTTGACCTGCTATATATTGACTGATCTCTATTAAAACAGACATGCTTCTTCTTAGGCTCAATCCTTTTCACCTTTTAAAAAATCGCGATGTTTAGGCCATAATTGTGGCCTCTGGAGCGACCGTAAATTCAGACAAAAATAAAATTTTTGGTCTATTTCATCCCCGAAATATTAACCGATCTTTACCAAAAACAGTAGGTGTCTTCATTGGCCAGGACCCATGCTGCATGCAAAATTTGGTGAAGATTGGTCCATACTGTGGACTGTATCGTGTTTACAATTTATAATGGACAGACGGACGGACAGACACACATGTCTAGATCGACTCAGCTAGTCGAGATATGACGATCGGTATACTTAAAGGTGGGTCTAGGACCAATATTTCGCGGCGTTATAAACTCTTGGGGCTGCACAAAGCTATAATACCCTGACAATGTAGTTGTGTAGGGTATAAAAATCCACGAATGAAAAAATATTTTTCAAAAATTTACGTTTTTTATGGACATTGAAAAAAAAAATGTTAAAAATTTTAGACCACATTGAAACGGTGAAAAATATCCTATAAATTTGACGACTATGTGGCGTATTAGCAATGACATACATATATTGGTCCCTTTGGGCGTATTAGTATGGAATAATAATGTTTGCAATACTCATACGCCATATGGACAAATTTGACACTTTTGAAATTTGTTGCTCTCGTTGATTTCACGAGTTCTTGAAACCCCATCCGTATATTTTTCTTCTTTTCTTCCAAAATACTGTGATGCGATTTGACTAACCTTGTCATAGTGAACGAACGACCACCATCACTACTTACCGGATTATGGCAGAATATCCCCAAAAACCCCATCATCGGCAGCAGTATCAGCGGTAGGAGCAACAATTGATGCTGCTGGTCTGCAATCATGATTAAAATCGTTGTAGTCATCGTCAACATCGGGTGGCACACAAACAACACTGCCAACGTCATCATCATCATCACAGCGCATTGGCCATAGTTGTCAGGATGAAATGTATCACCATGGAAGACTACCTATCTACCTGCCTATCAGTGGCTATAAATGGGTGGCTGGGTTGGTATGATGGAGACGACACCATGGTGTTGTTGCTAGGTTTCTCTTTGCCAGTTTCTGTATTTTCGTTGTTGGTGTTGTTGGTTTTTCTTTCTTTTGGCTTTGTGGCAATTTATGAAAATATCATGTTTGCTTACACCAAAAAACCATTTAATATGATTTCGATAAGATTGAATGAGTGAGTGTACAATACAACAACAACAACAACAGCAACCACACTGTTAGCTGTTGTAATGCAACATGTATAAGCCACAAACAGGATAGAAGCAATTGCATTTACTTTTGTGTGCTGTTGATCACTTTTCTTCCTGTCCAGAGTTCGGCAAAGCTTGTTTGGGAAAATGTATTCAAGGGGGGAGGTGGTTGGGAGGAAGGTACACCCAGTGACTTGGCAATGGGAATGACTGCAATTATGCCCATAGCCATAACATTACAAATGTTCAAAAATGTGTAGTTTTTGTTTTCTTTGCTTTCCTTCATTGGGGAGTTATGTTGAGGCAGAGGCTTGCCACACACACACACACACACACACACACAGAAATAGACTTACACACAATCCTGTGGCCAAGAAGTTATGAGATTCATAATCCGATATCGATGTGACTGTGACTGGATGGTCATCGATATACGATACGATATGTAACGAGACAAAGACAAAAGGATTATGATTTCATTATGATGGTCATCTATTGATTTTCCAAAGCTCTGTGCCCAGTGTGGACCATGTGGACAGTAGTAGTTGGTGTTTGTGTTGTTATTGTTGTTGTTGTTGCTGCTGCTATTGCCTTGGCACAATGTTATTGATATTGAAATTCCTATCTCTGGAAAGTTTCTTTTCACTGCTTTTGGGTACATTAGAATTTTAATAACATTTTTTGTCTGGCGTTCTTCTAATTTGAATTTTTCTCTTCGGCAAGGAATATTTGCAAGACAAAATATTTTGTTAATAACAAAATATTGAACTGGAAGTCATTTTGAAAACAATAATGTTATTGTCACATATTTCATTGCATAGTTCAACATGCATAATGAATATAAAACCAGAGTTTATTAACAATGCAATAGAGACATTGAAAAAAGTCTAAAATTGTGTTGATACCTTGGAAATAATATAAAACCAGCAAGCGGGAAGGCGCCAACCATACGATACCCTACACTGCTACTACGGAACTCTAATTTTCTGTTGATGTTTATTGCGAGGCTGGGAAATATTTCTGATATTGGCACCCTCTTGCCCGATTAGAGGTTAACAGCACCTCGCCCTTCAACCCTGAATTGTGTTGTGATGTTCGGCTGATAACTGTGGCCTATAGGTCGACTCAAAAAAAAAAAAAAAAAAAAAAAAATCATCGAAAACTATAGGCGTTGTCCTTGATCATAACTGGATCCTCATTGGAAAATTTCAATGCGATCAGCGCTATATTTTCGCCCTCTAGTGTTGTATTGGGTTACTAAATAATATCTAATATATATATATATATATATATATAAAAAAAACAGTAAGGAAAGTAGTAAAGTCGGACGGGGCCGACTATATGATGGGTATATTAAACCACTATGGGTATATTAAACAGGACTATTAACATAACATAAAATAGTTAACTATATATGAATCGACTTAGATCAATCGTTTGTTACAATGGGACAAAATCGACTACAAATAAATATCACTAGGGCATCCCTTGGGCTATGTATGTACTTCTAGAACTACGTAACTATGTGCAAAATTTCATATCAATCTGACAAACATGAGGAGTTTGATGCACCATTTACTTGAAATCGGACGAAAATATATATGGGAGCTATATCCAAATATGAACCGATTTTATCGAAACTTGTCACAGGTTAGGTTATACTAATTTCAGTACGTTTTGTTCCTATCAGCCAAATATTTGATCCTTGGTGCGTCAATTACTTAAAATCAGAGCTCCGATTTGCTCGATTTTACTCGCGAGTGAAAAATACTCCCGAGCGGGAGTAAGTAAAGAGTACGAGTTTTTTAGGGAGTATACTCTGCACTCTTTTATTTTGTTTGGGAGTGCACGCGAGTACTCCTTGTTGAAGAAAAAGAGTGTGAGTGAAAACGTTCGAAATAGAGTAAGAGTTCACTCTAAGAGTGAAATCGAGTGGACAAATAAATTTGGTTGTTTGGTTATTTGTGTGTGTGTAGTACCAAATTTTTTTTTGATGTTGATCTTTTGTGTAGTGTGGGGAGATAGATCATTACAAAAAACATAAAAGGACATTGATTATTTTGTTTATTGAAAATGTTTACACATGTGGTGTACGAATAAAAATCTTATATGAAATGACTTACATAAAGAGAACGCAGAAAACGAGCTTGTTGATGCATGCTTTCCCAGCAGTACTGCAAACCAAACATCACAAAACAAACAAACAATGCACACAAACAACATCAAGTAAAACAACGATATCACAAAAAAAAAAATATATAATAAAAGAGTACTCGGCAAGAGTGTAATCTGCTCGATTTCGAGCGTATTTCACTCCCACTCGAAAACGAGCAAAGCACCTCCGCTCTTATTTGAGTGGCAAAGAAAAATAGAGTAAACTCTATTTACTTTTTCTACTCGCAGGAGTACTCCCGCTCGAATTCGAGCGAGTTTCACTCTTTACTCGAATTCGAGCGAGCATTTCGGAGCTCTGCTTAAAATTAATCGATAATCGATAAGGGAGCTATATCTAAATCTCAACCGATTTTTACAAAATTTGGCACACATCATTCCAGGCTTAATTTTGTACACTATGACAAATATCGTGCAAATCGAAAGATATATAGGGACTTTGGTGCACCCTTTACCTCAAATGGGACGAAAACATATATGGGAGCTATATCTAAATCTGAACCGATCTGAACTTGGCAGACATCACATTAGGCTCAATATATATAGGGTATTTGGTGTACCATTTACATGAGATCAGACGAAACTATATATGGGAGCTATATCTAAATCTGTACCGATTTTCACGAAACTTGGCAGACATCACTACAGACTCAATTCAGGACGTTACGCCAGATTTCGTTCAAATCGAAGGATATATAGGAACTTTGGTGCACCATTTACACAAAATCGGACGAAACTATATATGGGACCTATATCTAAATCTGGACCGATTTTCACGAAACTTGGTAGACATTACATTAGGCAAAATTCAGTACGTTATGCCATATTTCATGCAAATCGAAAGATGTATAGGGGCTTTGACGCACCATTTACATGAAATCAGACGAAACTATATATAGGAGCTATATCTAAATTTTGGCCGATTTTCACGAAACTTGGCAGGCATCACAATAGGCTCAATTCAGTAGGTTATGCCGAATTTCGTGCAAATCGAAAGATACATAGGGACTTTGGTGCACCATATATATAAAATCAGAAGAAACTATATGTGGGATCTATATCTAAATCTGGACCGATTTTCACGAAACTTGGCAGGCATGACATTGGGCTCAATTCAGTACGTTATGCCATATTTCATGCAAATCAAAAGATGTATAGGGACTTTTGTGCACCAGTTACATTAAATTGGACGAAACTATATATGGGAGCAATATCTAACTTTTGGCCGATTTTCACGAAACTTAGCAGACATCACATTAGGCTCAATTCAGTACGTTATGCCAAATTTCGTGCAAATCGAAAGATACATAGGGACTTTGGTACACAATTTACATTAAATCGGTCGAAAATATATAAGCTGTATCTAAATCTAAACCAATTTTTCCCAATTTCAATAGGGTTCGTCCTTGGGCCAAATAAGTGACCTATGCCAAATTTCATCCAACTCGGTTCATAAATGCGACCTGTACGTTGTTTAAAATTTAACATGGACAGACAGACGGACATGCATACATCGACTTAGAAAGCGATTCTATGCATATTCTCAAAAGGAACCATGTGTCTATCTTGTTTCCTTTTGCCTGTTACATATGCACAAAGACATAATACCCTGTACCTACACCTCTCTGTGGTACTCCCACATCCGAGCACATACAACAATATAATTGGTATAAATTAAAAGGTTAACCAGTTCTGGGGTCTATTTCCTCCAGGAGTAAATATATTCATCATAGAATACAAATTTGGTAATTTTTCACACAAATGTCAGGGTCCATTTGACCCGCTAACTATTTACCGATCCTTATCAAAACAGGCATGTTCATTCTTTGGCCCGATCCCCTTCTCCATGTAAAATTTCACGATGTTCGGGTCATAATTGCGACCTCTGGAGCGACCAGAAAAACCGACAAAAATTAAGTATTTGGTTCATTTCATCCCCTAATTATTAACCGATCTTTAACAAAAAGCAATACGGTTCTTCATTGGCCAGAACCCATCCTACATGCAAAATTTCGTGAAGGTTTGTTCATAATTGTGGCCTGTATCGTGTTTACAAATTATAATGGACAGGTGGACGGACACACATGTCTAGATCGACTCAACTAGTCGAGAAATGACGATCGTATACTTGAAGGTGGTTCTAATACCAATATTTCGCGGCATTACGAACTCTTGGGGCTGCACAAAGCTGTAATACCCTGACAGCATTGTTGTGTAGGGTATAAAAATCCACGCCTGTATAGAGGTCCCTGAAAAATATTTTAATAATTAATTGTGGTTTCTATTCGAAGTTCTCATCTGCACTTAATTTTTGCCACTGGCCTTCCCTGTTACATTTACAAATCATATTATTCTAAGTATGACTAATTTTGTTGTTGTTGTTCTCGATTTCCTACAAAAGCACCATCGAGAACAAGCTTTGCATGTTATTACTTCTAGAATGCATGCAAAAGTACATGGACAAAACCAATCGAAGTAAAATAACGAAAAATGAAACAAGACACACACACCCCGGTCCTCCCTCCCTCCCCGAAATAAAAACTGACAAAACCGCTCAGAAAATATGCGCTTCTTCATTGCCACATCTGTTGTTAGTGGTGATTAATCACGGCAAAGGTACGCCGAACGACGCGAGTACAGCAACCACGAATTGTAAGCAGGCGGCAGGGTTTTAGCGTTTTTATAAAAAATTAGCAATTTCAGCAATTTTGAGAGACAATTAATCATCGGCTATGTTGCAATAACATTTCGAACGAAATTGTGTACCCTTCCCCTTAGCACTCTTGCTCAATGTTCGATGTTCGCGAAGAAGCGGTCAACATTAAAAATGTATGGCTTTGGAGAGTTTTAAAGTCGCAGGTGAGGGAGGAGGAAATGCCCCTTTCCGATATCTCTTCAAAACGGTAACTGGTAGGAAAAACACCATACCAACTGAAAGGATGCCTCTCATTGTTCCGCTGCGTATTATTTTTGTTAGGGTATTTTTTTTTTTAATCGAAGGAATGGTGGCGATTTGACCATTGCTTTTGCCGTACACGAAGTGTCTGAAAGGCCCAATCATACTTCACAGGTGGTAAAGCAATGCCGGAACGTTTGTCTAGCTTCGTTTGATGGATGGTGCGACAAGGCATGGCCAGAATTTTAGAGTAGACGATGAACACAGTAGTCTGTCTGTTAACAACATCACAAGGTTTACACAGAAAGGATTTTTATGGAAATCATTTTTCAAAGACTCTCTATAAAAATATTTTTAAGGGCCTTTACAAAGGCGTGGATTTTTTAAAAATATTTTTAAGGGCCTTTACAAAGGCGTGGATTTTTTAAAAGGGCCTTTACAAAGGCCTGGATTTTTTAAAGAATATATTTAAAAAGGCGTGGATTTTTTAAGAATATTTTTAAGGGGCCTAGGCGTGGATTTTTTAAAAATATTTTTAAGGTCCACATAAGGCCTTTTTAAAAAAATGTTTTTAAGGTCCACAAAAGGCGTGGATTTTTTAAAAATATTTTTCTTTCAAAGGCGTGGATTTTTTTAAAATATTTTTAAGGGCCTTTACAAAGGCGTGGATTTTTTAAAAATATTTTTAAGGGCCTTTACAAAGGCGTGGATTTTTTAAAAATATTTTTAAGGGCCTTTACAAAGGCGTGGATTTTTTAAAAATATTTTTAAGGGCCTTTACAAAGGCGTGGATTTTTTAAAAATATTTTTAAGGGCCTTTACAAAGGCGTGGATTTTTTAAAAATATTTTTAAGGGCCTTTACAAAGGCGTGGATTTTTTAAAAATATTTTTAAGGGCCTTTACAAAGGCGTGGATTTTTTAAAAATATTTTTAAGTGCCTTTACAAAGGCGTGGATTTTTTAAAAATATTTTTAGGGGCCATTACAAAGGCGTGGATTTTTTAAAAATACTTTTAAGGACCTTTACAAAGGCGTGGATTTTTTAAAAATACTTTTAAGGACCTTTACAAAGGTGTGAATTTTTTAAAAACACTTTTAAGGACCTTTACAAAGGCGTGGATTTTTTAAAAACACTTTTAAGGACCTTTACAAAGGCGTGGATTTTTTTAAAATACTTTTAAGGACCTTTACAAAGGCGTGGATTTTTTAAAAACACTTTTAAGGACCTTTACAAAGGCGTGGATTTTTTAAAAACACTTTTAAGGACCTTTACAAAGGCGTGGATTTTTTAAAAATACTTTTAATGACCAAAGGCGTGGATTTTTTAAAAATATTTTCATATCTCGACTAACTGAATCGATCTAGACATGTGTGTCCGTCCTTCCGTATGTCCGTCTGTCCATTATAATTCGTAAACACGATACAGGCCACAGTTATGGACCAATCTTCACGAAATTTTGCACGTAGGTTGGGTTCGGCCCAATGAAGACCCCTATTGGTAAAAGAGGACGAAATGATCCAAATACTTATTTTTTTCGGTTTTTCTGGTCGCTCCAGAGGCCGCAATTATGGGCCAAACATCTTAAATTTTATATAGATATAGAGCCGAGACAGTATATCCAAGAGGAGTGGTTGACCTTTGATACCGATTATATTGTCATATGTACTCGGATGTGGGAGTTACACGTAAATATTTATAGGTGTTTACTTGTTCAGATATTATTTAGTAACCCATAACCACACTAGAGAGCGAAAAGTATTCAGGTATGGTCAAGGACAACGCCTATAAATGATGATCAGATAATAATATTGGGATGAAGTGGACCGAAAACTTAATGTTTTGTGTCTTTTTCGAAACGATATTGTCGGCCCCGTCCGACTATACTGCTCCGCTCACTGGTTTAAAAATATGTTAAGGTCCATCAGCACCGGCTTAGATTTTTTAAAAATAGTTTTTCAAGGTATAAACACAAGAGAGGATTTAAAAAAATGTTTGTCAAGGATCATACCATTTATTGGAGATCCGAATTTTTCATCGTGTAGATGCTGTTGTTGTTTTTTCCCTTCTTCCACCCCCCTTCCTTCCATAGAAAAAAAACATGATGTTAAAAATTTCACTTTGCATTTTTTCATGGTTAGATGCTGCTGCCGCTGTCCTTGTTTCTATTCGGCTGTGGCTGTGATAAATGAACTTTGCGAATTAATATGAAAATGTTAACCTTTTGCGAACAATATTCGGAAGCTGTACACATCACTTGGTCGATGGTGTTGTTATTGTTGTCGACTTTGTAAGTTGTTGAAGTTTGGCGGTTTACGGTGTGCTGTGCGTTGCACAGTGGGTTAGAGTACCATGTTTTCTTGGATCAAATCAGGGAAGCTATATTAGAATAATTTTTCTTTATTTTTCAGTTAATACCATTAAAATAAGTTTAAAAAAATGTTTTCTAAGTATATTTGAGTATAATTTTATTAAGTAGTGCCAAATATCAGTGTAGGTATATAGTGGAAGGGGTACAATATGATAACTTAAACATTGAATTTTATACATCTTAAAGTTAATCATCCACATCGTCATCAGCCGCAGCCAGGGATGGTCCGTATGACGAATTTTCAGGTTTTCGACTGTCAAAAGGTATAAACGTCGAAAACGTCATATACCTGTATAAAATGTAGTAAACAATGAATATTATTAAAATAAACACAACACAATCAAAATAGATTATTGAAACAAAAATAACAACAATAAAATATTATTAAAAGAAAACAAAAATAACAACAATAACGAGATCAATGTGACTTTTAGCTAATTTGACTGCTGCAACACTTGTATTAAACAATGCATAGCTTCTAAAAGGCACAAAA
>NW_026872684.1:0-13744 GCF_032173495.1 Musca vetustissima
AAGATTTCTTGAACATCAGTTCAGATTTTGATATATATACCATATATATGTTCGACCGATTTAAGGTAAGTGGTATAGCAAAGTCCCTGTATATCTTCCGATTTGGCACAGTTTAATGAAATAGGTCTAGAATGTTGTGTGTTAAGTTTCCTGAAAATCGGTCCAGATTTAGATATAGCTACCATGTATATGTTCGTCCGATTTAAGGTAAATGGTGTACCAAAGTCCCTATATATCTTCCGATTGGCACGAAATTTGGCACAGCGCAATGAATTAGGTCTAGAATGATGTGTGTTAAGTTTCCTGAAATCGGTTCAGATTTAGATGTAGCTTCTATATCTGAACAAATGAAAAATTTTGTATCGGTTGCAGAATGACATGTTTATGGATCCAATGTCATTTTACTGGTCCTTTAAAAATGCGACGTCTGTTAAGATTCATTTGTAAAATATACCCAAAGTGATGAAGGGTATCATATAGTCGGCCCCGCCCGACTTTACTACTTTCCTTACTGGTTTAATATATTTTTCTATGGACCTATTGAAGGCGTGGATTTTTTAAAGTATATTTCTAAGAACCTATCGAAGGCGTGGATTTTGTAAAGTAGATTTCTAAGAAGCTATCGAAGGCGTGGATTTTTTAAAGTATATTTTTTCACGGCCTAGAGTAATCGTGGATTTTTTAAAGTATATTTCTAAGAAGCTATCGAAGGCGTGGATTTCTGATTACATGAAATTTTGCATGTAGGATGGGTTCTGGCCAATGAAGACCCCTATTGTTTTTGGTAAAGATCGGTTAATATTTAAGGGACGAAATGGAACAAACTAATTTTTATCTGTTTCTCTGGGCGCTCCAGAGGTCGCAATTATAGCCCGAACATCGCGAAATTTCACATGCAGTAGGAGATCGGGCAAAAGAATAGGCCCGAGAATAGATAATTAGGGTCAAATGGACCCTGTCTTTTGTGTGAAAAATGTCAAAATGTATACTCTATGGCGTATATATTTACTCCTGGAGAACATAGACCCGAGATGTATATCCAAGAGGTGTGGGTGAGGAGTGGTTGACCTTTAAATTGATACTAATTACATGGTCGTATGTACTCGGATGTGGGAGTTACACTTAAATATTTATACGTGCTTACGCATTCATATGTTATGTAGTAAGTCATTACCACACTAGAGGGCGGAGATATTGCGTTGATCGCTTTGAATTTTTCCAAGAGGTTCCAGTTTTGGTCAAGGACAACGCCTATATTTTATTGTGATCATCACATAAAAATATTGGGATGAAGTGGACAGAAACCTACTTTTTTGTGTTTTTTTTTTGAGTCGATCTATAGGCCACAACCTGAACATCACAACACAACCCACGGTGAAGGGAATCTGGATATGTAATTGGCAGGGCTGTAATGAATATTGGTAATATTCGGAAAATATGTCAAGGTAAGGAAGGGGTGCTGTTGACCTCTAATCGGGCAAAAGGATACAACTATCACGAAATATTATCCAGGCTCGGAATAAACAGAAAGTTAGATTTTCATTTGTAGTTGTGTAGAGTATCGTACAGGTTTTAAAAATCATCTTCTAGAAGTCCCCTCAGCTATTGAGGCCTATAAAAACCCGTGTAGTTATTGAAGGTCTATATCATGCTAGAAGAAGAAAAAATAAATAATAAATAAAAAATATTTTTTGGTATATAAGACGGATAGAACATTTTCTTTTAGGTATATGCTGGCTATGGAAGTCCCCTTCTATTAGAATTCGATATAGGATTTTCTGTTTATAGAATATCACCTGACTGCAGAAGACTTATAAAAATCCCTTTAGCTATAGGGGGCGAATAATTTTAGATGGCCCTTAAAAAGGTTTTCTAGCTATAGAAGGTCTTCTAAGGGACCCAAAAAAGGAATATATATATATATATATATGACCTATATAAAGTCTTATTGCTATAGAATACATATGAAAGATCTTCTAGCAATAAAAGGTCTGTAGGGGGTCTACCATATACAGAAAACATCTACAATGTCTTTTCACTATAACAATTTTAACCAGTAAGGAAAGTAGTAAAGTCGGACTGGGCCACTTTGGATATATTATACATATGTATAATAACAATTGCATGTCTATGTTCCCTCTTTTTCCAACCCATCCTAACTTTAATTGCATTCGAGCAGATTTAGAGCCGCCTGCGTAACATGGCGGAAATTTATGGAAAACGATTTATTGCAAAATTGATACACGCTATTCAATACGAAGCGTTGTTATATATATATATATATATATATGGACGTTGCATCATTTACATAAAATCGGACGCTATATCGAAATCTCGACCGATTTTCCCGAAACTCACCACTCCTCATTCTAGACTAAATCCAGTACTCTACGCCAAATTTCGTGCAAATCGAAGTATATAAAGGGACTTTGGTGCACTACTCATCTAAAATCGGACGAAAATATATATGAGAGCTATATGTAAATCTCAACCGATTTGCACGAAATTTAAAACACATCGTTCAAAACTTAATTCAGCACGCTATGCCAAATTTCCTGCAAATCGAAGTATATATAGAGACTTTGGTACACCATTTACCTTAAATCGGACGAAAATATATATGGGAGCTATATCCAAATCTGAACTGATTTTCTCGAAACTTAGCACAAATCATTCTAGGCCTAATTCAGTACGCTGCGCCTAATTTCGTGCAAATCGAAAGATATATAGGGACTTTGGTACACCATTTACCTTAAATCGGGCGAAAATATATATGAGAGCTATATCCAAATTTGAACCGATTTTCAGGAAACTTGACGCACATCATTCTAGACCTAATTCATTACGCTATGCCAAATTTCGTACAAATCGGAAGATATATAGGGACTTCGGTACACCATTTACCTTAAATCGGACGAAAATATATATGGGAGCTATATCCAAACCTGAACCGATTTTCAGGAAACTTGACACACATCATTCTAGACCTAATTCATTACGCTGTGCCAAATTTCGTGCAAATCAAAAGATATATACGGACTTCGGTACACCATTTACCTTAAATCGGACGAAAATATATATGGGAGCTATATCTAAATTTGAACCGATTTTCAGGAAACTTAACACACATCATTCTAGACCTAATTCATTACGCTGTGCCAAATTTTGTACAAATCGAAAAATATATAGGGACTTTGGTACACCATTTACCTTAAATCGGACGAAAATATATATGGGAGCTATATCCAAATGTGAACCGATTTTCACGAAACTTAACACACATCATATTAGACAAAATTCAGTACGCTGCGCCTAATTTCGTGCAAATCGAAAAATATATAGGGACTTTGGTACACCATTTACCTTAAATCGGACGAAAATATATATGGGAGCTATATCCAAATCTGAACCGATTTATCCCACTTTCAATAGGGTTCGTCCTTGAGCCAAAAAAGTGACCTATGCCAAATTTCATCCCATTCGAATTATAAATACGAACTGTACTTTGTTTAAAATTTAACATCGACATACAGACGGACGGACGGAAGGACATGCATAAATCGACTCAGAAAGTGATTCTATGCATATTCTCAAAAGCAACCATGTGTCTATCTCGTTTCCTTTTGCCTGTTACAAACATATGCACAAAGACATAATACCCTGTACCACATGATCTATAATACCCTGTTTGTTAAGATCTATGGAAGAAGTGGTTTTTTTTAATGTGTAAACATTTGAAATATTTTATTATAAGTTTTCCTTATTGCCTTCATACTTACTTTTTTGTTTATTTAAAAAAAAAAACTCCAACTTTATTTTAATTTTTTATTTTGATTACAATTTTTATTAAGATAAGTAAGTTTCAGTTTCGTTTTTTTTTCTTATTTTTTGCTTGCTGTAGTTATACACTAGAGTTAGTATGTATGTTTTTTGTTTGTTTGTATATGTAGAACTTCTTATATAGTTATTTTTTTATTAAGTCTTCTATGAAGAAAATATTGTAAAGTATTATTAGTTTAGGTTAGTTCGGTATGTTATTTAAAAGTTTTTGTTTGAAAAAAGATATATTGATAATTTTTTATAGGAAGGAAAAATGTGGTTTTAGTTGAAATAAAGTATTTAAAAAAACTGAAAAAATATTTATTTTTATTACAGTGGAACCTCATAGATATAGACAAATATTTACACCTTTTGCCAAGAGAGTTGAGAATGACTCTCTCTTGGAGATTATTTACAAAGGCCAAATGCGGAATAAAAAATTGTTCTCCTTTGGATAGGGGCCTCTATTGTTAGACTTAAAGTTTTTTTTTATTTTTTATTTTTTTTTTACAAATTTTATAAATCAATTATCAAAAAAATTGAAATGGCAAACAATTATGGTCAACAATTGTAATAATTCCATTATAGTTTGTTTTTCTTGATTTTATTTTTTTATTAACACATTTGTTGTTGTTATTACAGTACATTTGTAATTGTCATAATACACACACATACACACATATGTGTCTGCTTGTAGCCTCGTTTGTTGTTTCTTTATTATTATTGTTTTTTTTTTGTTCTGTTTATTATTATTTATATAATGCAAAAAAGTAGATATGTTTTATTATTTATTTGTTTTTATTTTTTTATATTTATTATACAATTTTCGTACAGAAGTTGAAGTTTCAATTACGGCAAACTTATGGCTAATTAATACTATGTATCATTTTTTTTTAAATTTAATAACAACTTAATTATATTTACACATTTTTTATTTAAATATTTATGTTTTTATTTCTATTTATTTTTTTCTTTATTTATATTTATTTCCTTATTGCCTTAGGCTTTAATTTATTTTTTTTATAAACCACATGTGTTTATTTTTAAGTGTTGTAATTGTTTAAATTATTTTATTTTTTTCTAATGGCAGAAAAAAAAACAACAAAAACCAACGAAATTTTTTATATATGTTTATATATATAAATATTATTGACATAACTCTAAACTAATTACAGGTAGGTGGTAATTTACAAAATATATTTACATTGTCGTTTATTTATATATATAAATGTGTAATTAAATGAAAATATTTTTGTATGTGTGTATTTATAGTAAATAAATAAACAGAAGTTCACTTTCAATTGTTTAACGAATTACTAGTAGATTAATTATGCATAAATTGTTTTTTTGTAGTTGTTGTTGTTGTAATTGGTTGAGTTACTAATTACACTAGGTAACAAATTTTAAGAATTTCCAAGAGTTTTTTTGGTGGGGAATTTTATGAAATTAATGGCAGAACTTAGAGAAGAGGACATGTTTATAGAGTAGACCCGTAAAAAAGATGGCAGCAGAGTTGGTATTTATAGAGAGGTTTCCTATTCTCTATAAGTCACATCAAATAATCGTGTATAGAGAAGGTCTTCGTGATATAAAAAATTGCATTTTAGTAGAAGTTCTTCTAGCCATAACAGACTAATTCTATATAGAATACATATATGCCTTCTGTAGAATATCTATAAGATATCCAGCTATAGAGGCATATATATGCATATATAGAACCCCGTATAGCTATAGAAGGTCTACAGATGGGTTTTGTAGTTCTAGAAGGTCGTTTAGCTATGAGAAAGAGGCCAAGTATATGGAGAAGATCTGTAAGAAGTGTGGGAGCAAGTTTTCAGAGGCTATAAGGTATTTGTAGGGTGTCTTCTATGTCTATATAAATCAAAAATAAAATAATAAATAAAAAATATTTTTTTGAGAGTTGGTATTTATAGAGAGGTCTTCTATGCTCTATAAGGACATATCAAAATAATCGTGTACAGAGAAGGTCTTCTTAATATAAAAAACACGATACCTAAGTCTGTTTTTACACGGTTTTGATATAACACGGTTTGAAAATTGAATATTTTTAATTTTTTAGACGATTTTATTCCATTTAGCACGATTTGAATTTTTATGTACTTTAATTTTTTTTTGTCAAATATAATTTTTGCGAAGTATGTTCATATCACAAAAAAGTATTTATGAAAGAAAAAAGTCTGAAACCATCGATAGTATCGATAGTTTGCGAACACTAGCTTAAAGATTTAAGTGAATTCCCCTTTAGCTCGTACAAACAAATTTTACTGGTCAAAGCCAATGTGAATAGCACTAATTTAGGGGAATTCCCTTTATGTATAAGATTAATGTCTTTTTTTACACGGTTTATTTTACACGGCTTCTTCTGGAACCAATCTACCGTGTAAAAACAGACTTAGGTATATATCGAATTAATCAAAAATTAAATAATAAATAAACCAGTGAGCGGAGCAGTATAGTCGGACGGGGCCGACCATATGATACCCTTCACAACATCCACGAAAGTCTAACTTTCTGTGGTTTTATGTCCTGAGGTTGGGTAATATTTCGCGATATTTGCACCCTCTTGACGGACTAGAGGTCAACAAATATTACTAATATTCAGTATCGCCTTCCTAATTACTTGTCTAGATTCCCTTCACCTTTGTGTTGTGAAGTGCGGCTATCAATTGTGGCCTATAGATCGACTCCAAATTACACAAAAAAAAAAGTAAGTTTTCAGGCCACCTTATCCCAAAATTACTATCTGATCATCACCGAAAATTATGGGAGTTGTCCTTGACCATAACTGGATCCTCATGGAAATCTTCAAAGCAATCAGCGCTATATTTCCTCCCTATAGTGTGGTAATGGGTTACTAAATAATATCTGAAAACGTAAGCACCTGTAAATATTTAAGTGTAACTCCCACATCAGAGTATATACGGCAATGTAATTGGTATCAATTTAAAGGTCAACCACTGCTTTTGGATATAATATCAATCTCTCGGGTCCATGTCTTTCAGGGCTAAATATATATGCCATAGAATACAAATTTTGTAATTTTTCACACAAAAGTCAGGGCCCATTTGAACCGCTTAATATTGACCGATGTTTATCAAAACAGGTATGATTTTCCTTTAGCCTCTTCTCCTTGTAAAAATTCGGCCATAATTGCGGCCTCTGGAGCGACCAGAAAATGAGACAAAAATAAAGTTTTTGGTCCATTTCATCCCCTTAATATTAACTGATCTTTACCAAAAACAATAGGGGTCTTCATTGGCCAGAACCCGTCCTACATGCAAAATTTCGTAAGGATTGGTCCATAACTGTGGCCTGTATCGTGGTTACAAATTATAATGGGCAGACTGACGGAAACACATGTCTAGATCGACACAGCTAGTCGATCCGTATACTTAAAGGTGGATCTAGGATCTATTTCGCGGCGTTACAAACTTTTGGGGTATAAATATTTTTTTGGTATATAAGACGGATAGAAAATTGTCTTTAAGGTATATGTTGGCTATGGAAGTCCCGTTCTATAAGAATTCGATATAGGATTTTCTGTTTATAGAATGTCACCTGATTATAGAAGATTTTTTAAAGTCCCTCAACCTATAGGGGACCAATAAAAGGTCATTTGTTTTTAGATGACCTTTTAAAGGGTTTCTAATTGTAGAAGGTCTTCTGGGGGACCAAAAAAAAAAAAAAAAAAAGATTTATTGCTGTAGAATCTCATGAAAGTCCTTCCAGCTATGGAAGGTCTATAGAGGGCCTACCATATACAGAAAACATGCAAATGGTATCTTAACTATAAAAATGTTAAATATGAAGACCTCCAGAATGTTTTCTATCTATGGGAGACCTATAGAAGGTCCTTTGAGTACATAAGACCTAAATACAATATTCTGCATATTAACGAACTTTAGGAAATCTTCTAGCAATGAGAAGGTTAGAAGGTTTTTATACCCATAGGATATATCTTGGTTTTAGCTATAGGGGACACATGAACAGGCATTTGTTTAAAGAAGGCCTATAAAGATGTTCTAGCTATGGAGGTCTTTTGACTTTTTTATATATGACCTATATAAAGTCTTATTGCTATATAATATCCATAACAGTCTCCTAGCTATGGAAGGTCTATAGAGGGTCTATCATATATAGAAAACATATAAATGGTCTTCTAACTATAGCAATTTTAAATATGAAGACCTCTAGAACATCCTCTATCTATGAGAGGCATAAGAAGGTCCCTTGAATACATAAGACCAAAATACAATATTCCAGATATGGACGACCTTTAGAAGATTTCTTGCAAGATCTTTTGAAGATTTTTATACCCATTGAAGATCTCCTGCTTTTAGAAGGCCTCTAACTATAGGGGACCAATGAAAGGAAATTTATTTTTAGATGACCTTTAAACTTTAACTATAGAAGGTCTTCTGAGGGACCCAAAAAAGTCTTTTGTTTATATATGACCTATATAAAGTCTCATTGCTACAGAATGCCCACAAAAGATCTCCTAGCTATGGAAAATCTATAGAGGGCCTACCATATGCAGAAAATATATAAATGGTCCCTTAACTATAAACATTTTAAATATGAAGACCTTCCTCTATCTATGGGCGACCTTTATACAATATTCCGTATATGGACGACATTTAGAAGCTCTTCTAGTATTAGAAGACCAAGCCTTTAAGCTACAACAGACCTGTAGAAGGTTTTTAATATTTATAATACCCATAAAAGATCTCATAATTTTAGAAGATTTTCTATCTATAGAAGATCTTGTAGCTATGGGGGACCTAAAGAAGCTCTTCTGTTTATATAAGACCAATAAAAAAAATATTTCGGCAATAGGGAACTTATAAAAGATCTAGCTATGGAGAGCCTATACAGGCCATCTATAGATATCAAATAAAAGGACTTGCTGCTAAAAAAAAAATAACTTCTAGATATGAAGACCTCTAGAATATCCTCCATCTTTGGAAACCTATGAAGACCTACAGAATATTTAATACCTTTAGTAGATCCTCTAGCAATAGAAGACATTGGACAAGTATTCGAACTGCAACAGAACTTTAGAAGGTTGTCGGACTATATAAATAATTTTATAGGGTGTCTAGAGAAGACAAAATAATGCACGAGATTTAAAAGTGTTCCGCAGATAATCTTTCGCAGGATGTCTGTATGAAAAATATCTAAAATAATCTGTCCAAAAGACATAAAAGGTGTCATCTAATATTAGAGGATCCGAATTAGTTGCATGTAGAAATTCTTTCAAAGATCTTCTTCGTAGCGGATCGCTATTGCCAGTGGAGAAAAATGAAGATATTTTTCAAACAAAATCTTTAGAATCTATTATATCGATTTAAAAGTTAGCTGCCAAGAAAATATTGTTTTTTTCTAAATTTGTTACCTAGTGTATTAAATTTTAAATTTTTTCCTATTGAAAATTAATTGGTTTAAATAAATACAATATTTACATTTGTAGAAAAATGTTGACTCTTTAAATAAATAATCGTTTTGTATTGGATTTTAAACCTGCATAGAACAATGAAATCATGAAGTTCAAATTTTTTCCTCATTATAATTTCCATTATTATGGTTTATCTCATTGGATTTGGTTTCTTTAATCTCGCAATATCTATGCAGCCTTCAGGGGCTCATTATTCAGCTGCATAAATACTCAAGCCGTTAACCGATTTCATTGTTGAAGACAGGTTTGTGGGTAGCACTGTTCGATAATATAATAATGTGGACTGCTTTTATTATTTAAAACACAAATTAAAAATTATAGGAACTTGAATTTAAAATAACAACAATTCGGCGGAGAAAATTTAATTTTAGATAATAACAAAAAATAGTTTCAATAAAACAGGCACCACACCCACTGAAATTGGTAGAATATAGCAAATCAGGATTCAGCAAACGTTACAACCTCATTGAATTTACCTTCAGGTCGAAGAAGATCTACAGCTTATTAAAATGGAAAGAAGAAAAAAAAAACAATAAGAAAAGTAGTAAAGACGAACTGGGCCGACTATATGATCCCCTTTCGCCACTTTGGGTATATTCAACATATGTATTCTAACAGACGTCGCCGTTTCGAAGGAGCATTGACTATTTACCTAAAATCGGACGAAAATGTATATGGGAGCTATATCTAAATCTGAATCGATTTTCACGAAACTTAGCACACACATAAGTCTAGACTTAATTCAGTATGATGCACCATTTACCTAAAATCGGACGAAAATACATATATATATATATATATATATACATGAGAGCTATAGCTAAATCTTTAACGATTTTCACGAACCTTTGCACACATCATTGTAGACTTAATTCGGTACTCCATACTAAATTTCGTGCAAATCGAAAGATATATAGGGACTTTGGTGCACCATTTACGTTATATCGGACGAAAATATATATGGGAGCTATATCTAAATCTGAAGCGATGCTCACCAAACTTAGCACACATCATTCTAGACTTAATTCATCAAGATGTGCGAAATTTCGTGCAAATCGAAAAATGTATAGGGACTTTGGTACACCATTTACCTAAAATCGGGCGAAACTGTGTATGGGAGCTATATATAAATCTGAACCGATTTTCACAAAACTTAGCACACATCATGCTAGACTGAATTCAGTACTCCATACTAAATTTCGTGCAAATTGAAAGATATATAGGCACTATGGTGCACCATTTATCTAAAATCGGGCGAAAATATATATGGGAGCTATATATAAATCTGAACCGATTTTTACGAAACTTAGCACACTTAATTCTAGACTTAATTCAATGCTCCATACCAAATTTCGGGCAAATCGAAAGATATATAGGGGCTTTGGTGCACCATTTACCTAAAATCGGGCGAAACTATATATGTAACCTATATCTAAATCCAACCAGATTTTCACGAAACTTAGCACACATCATTCTAGATTTAATTCAGTACTCCATACCAAATTTCGTGCAAATCGAAAGATATATAGGGACCTTGGAGCAGCATTTATCTAAAATCGGGCGAAAATATATATGGGAGCTATATCTAAATCTGACCAGATTTTCACGAAACTTAGCACACATCATTCTAGACTTAATTCAGTATGATATGCGAAATTTCGTGCAAATCGAAAGATATATAGGGACTTTGGTGCACCATTTACCTAAAATCGGGCGAAAATATAAATGGGAGCTATATATAAATCTGAACCGATTTTCACGAAACTTAGTACACATCATTGTAGACTTAATTCATACCAAAATGTGTGCAAATCAAAAGATATGTAGGGACTTGGGTGCACCATTTACCTAAAATCGGATGAAAATATATATGGGAGCTATATCTAAATCGGAACCGATTTTTACAAAACTTAGCACACATAGTTCTAGACTTTATTAAGTACTCCCTACCAAATTTCGGGCAAATCGGAATATATATAGGGACTTTGATGCACCATTTACCTAAAATCGGATGAAAATATATATGGGAGCTATATCTAAATCTGAACCGATTTTCACGAAACTTAACTCACATCATGCTAGACTTAATTCAGTGCTCCATACCAAAATTTGTATACATCGAAATATATATAGGGACTTTGGTGCACCATTAACCTTAAACCGGGCGAAACTATTCACGAAACTGATCACTCATCATTCTAGGCTTAATTCAGTACGCTGTGCCAAATTTCGTTCAAATCGAAAGATATTTAGCCAAATAAATGAGCTGTACAAAATTTCATCCAATTCGGATCATAAATGCGATCTGTACTTTGTTGAAAAGAATACATGGACAGGGGGACTGACAGACGGACGGACGGACATGCATAAATCGACTTAGAAAGTGATTCTATGCATATTGTCAAAAGGAACCATGGGTCTATCTCCATTGTTTTAGCCTGTTACAAACATATGCACAAAGACATAATACCCTATACCACAGTGTGGTGAAGGGTATAACAAAATGGCGCCCAAATGAATAAGTCCGGAATCTGGCAATATTTTTATCTGGATATCCAGTCTTATAAGCTATGGAAGAACAATTTTCGGATTAGAAAAAACATTTTTTCCTGTATCAGTTTATTCCGATTTTTTTTTAAGTTATTTTTAATTCAAATTCCATTTTTTTTTCTAAAAAAAATAATATAATTAATAATTAATAACAACAACAAATCTAAAACTAATCAACAACAAAAATACCTTACATCGTTTATAACAATTGAAACCAAATATTATTAAGGTGATCCTTTCAAACGGAAACTTCTTTAGTGAATTTCGAGCGGTCGTTTAAATTCAGGACCAATTTATCGGGTCGTTTCGTTTTGCCATTACCATTGGCGGTGGTGGTGGCGGTTGGCTGCTGCGTGGTGTTACTCGAACTGCCAGCCGTACCGGTTGTTGCTCGTGACGTTTTTGCGTCTAATAAGGCATTATTTGGATTTCCTGCAGAAGTGACCGCTGTAGCCGTCCGTTTGGGCGAACTACTGCTACTCGTGGTTATGTTAAATAAAGATTGTGATATGATTTTAAAATCTTCCGTTGTGGGCAGTTCTTCCTCATTTCTGCCTTGATTGTTTGTGGCGACCTTGGATTCACTTTTACTTTGCGATAAACTCGAGGAGTCATCGGCAAAAAGTTTGGAAGGTAATTCGCCCGCCTGATCATCTTCAGGATGCAAAACATTGCCATCATCATCATCCTCATCATTTTCTTCACCATAATCATCCTCTTCGTCTTCGTCCTCGTCATCATCGTTGTCGTCCTCACTCGTACTCGTATCGGTGGTTGTGTAGAAAATTATATCATCGGTGGAATATTGTTTTTGTATGGAACTTGTTTCGCCTGTTTCCGATGGTCGCTGCGAAGTGATGGCAGCACCTGTGGCACTCTTGGAAATCAGCTGGGATTTTTCTATGTCGCTCAGCAGTTTGCTACATTTGGAACTTAGTCTACTTAGTTTTCTATGCTGTTTGGAGGTGGTGGTGGTGGTGGAGGAGGCTTTGCCGCTTTGATTTTTCTTCAATTTTATTTTACAGTTATCACATATCATGGGCTGTTGTTTTTGTTGTGCATTTTGTTGTTGTTGTTGCTGTTGCAGTTGTTTTTGTTTTTGACTTAAATAACTAAATTTTTGATTTGTTGTGGTTGCTGTTGTCGTCGTTGTTGTTGCACTGCTGCTATCCTCACACGGCAGACTGGAACTACTCAACATTTTGGCATCTTTGTGGCGATGATGATGACGCGTACTGGGCTTACGCGTTCCCCTATAACCCCCCGCCGGTGGTGGGGTATTGGTGGCTGCAGTTCGCTTAGCCACCCTTCTCGTGGGCAGCTGGTCCAAGTCATCCGATTGCGAACACATACACTCCAATTTAATATCCTTAAATGTGAGGCTACCCTCGTGGGGTGGCGACCCCAATAGCTGACATTTACTTAGTGTTGAGCTGCCCTGCCGAGGATGACCATCCAACCGGCAACGTTCATAGCATCGTTCGCATATGATATGTTGTTGTTTCAACTCCTCTTCGGCCACACAATTTCCGCTCAGCTCAGTATTTATGGCCTTCTCGGAAATTATGGGAGCCGTTGTCGTGGCTGACGCCGCCACCACCACCTGAACATCCTTGGGCGATGCAGTGGTCACTGACGGTGTGGCCATTGTTATCTTTGTGGACGGCACAACGGCTTGTTGGACAACATTGTTATTGGTTTTTTGTTGTTGTTGCTGTTGCATTTGTGCATATTTCTGCATTTCGCTGTTCAACGACAGCAAGGGCAGTGCTTCCGGTTTATTGGGTCGTACGGTTAATTGATTTCCACCGCCAGATACGGCCTGTGATGCGGCAGCAGCAACCATGACCATGCTGCCGGGTGTTTTCAGGCCATCCAGCAGGACTGGATATTGTCATT
>NW_026872685.1:0-13798 GCF_032173495.1 Musca vetustissima
TTTTTTGAGGTCCCTACCTGGCGTAGATTTTTTAAATAATTTTTTTTCGATTTTTTCCCAGGTCCCTACAAGGCGTTGATTTTTTAAATAATTTTTTTCGAGGTCCCTACCAGGCGTAGATTTTTTAAATAATTTTTTTGAGGTCCCTACCAGGCTTATATTTTTTTAATAATTTTTTTTAGGTCCCTACCAGGCGTAGATTTTTTAAATATTTTTTTTTTCGATTTTTTCCCAGGTCCCTACAAGGCGTTGATTTTTAAAATAATTTTTTTCGAGGTCCCTACTATGCGTAAATTTTTAATTTTAATTTTTTTAAATATTTTTTTTTTGAGATGCATACAAGGCAAGGTCCCTACAAGTCATCGATTTTTTAAATATTTTTTTTTTTTTCAAATGGCCGACAATAACAACAATGAACCACCTTCCCACCCTTCCTCATCACACTTGCGAACACATTTCAAGCAACAAACTTTTGCACAACTCCAAAAATCTTTTCAGTTAATACGAAAACTATGTGGCTGGCTGGCTATCAGATGTGTGGCGTCTTTATGGCCATACTAATACTAAACATGGTCATAATGTTGTCGTTTACTCCATTAGGAAACGAAGGACTGCTTTTATTCCTCTTTTTTTCATATGCCATTGAATGTCTTCTTATTAACCTTTAGGATAAAGTAAAGAGGATGCGGATGATGATGTCGGAGATGATAACCTCAAAATGATGTTGTTAGAGAAACACTTTGGCATTCTTGTTTGGCCATTCAATTCAATACACTGGGAAGTAACAAAAAAGAAAATCACACACACATATATAAGAAAGAAGATCACATTAATGGACATAAGCAACGACCAGCAACGGCCATCGTTTAGACCAACCGGCAGTATAGTTAACAGTAAATGTACGTACTTCAAATATCTGAAGAGGGCTATAAAGGGGTCTTTAAATCTATAGCACATGGTCATGGCCTCGGTAAAAAAAAAACTTAACGAGAATTGTTAGTTTGTTAGTATTTTGCCTTCACATCGACCAGGGAACTGATGACACGTCTTAGCCACTTCTCCTCCCAATAGAACATTTAGAGTGTTGTAAATAATCGAATTGAAGTTTAGTTGTTGGAGGGTGGTGGGAGGTTACATTTTCTAGGAGCCATAAATTCCAAAGCCATTACATTTGTAAGACATTTGCTCAAATGCTGCAGGGTGGTTAAGAGTCACCATCTGTCCTCGTTTTAAATAAATTTTCGAGGTCCCTACAAGGCGTAGATTTTTTAAATAATTTTTTTCGAGGTTCCTAAAAGAAATTTTTTTCAAAGGCCATACAAGGCGTAGATTTTTTAAAGAATTTTTTTCGAGGTTCCTACAAGAAATTTTTTCAAAGGCCATACAAGGCGTAGATTTTTTAAAGAATTTTTTTCAAAGGCCATACAAGACGTAGATTTTTTAAAGAATTTTTTTCAAAGGCCATACAAGGCATAGATTTTTTAAAGAATTTTTTTCAAAGGCCATACAAGGCGTAGATTTTTTAAAGAATTTTTTTCAAAGGCCATGCAAGGCGTAGATTTTTTAAAGAATTTTTTTTAAAGGCCATACAAGGCGTAGATTTTTTAAAGAATTTTTTTCAAAGGCCATACAAGGCGTAGATTTTTTAAAGAATTTTTTTCAAAGGCCATACAAGGCGTAGATTTTTTAAAGAATTTTTTTCAAAGGCCATACAATGCGTAAATTTTTTAAAGAATTTTTTTCAAAGGCCATACAATGCGTAAATTTTTTCAAGAATTTTTTTCAAAGGCCATACAAGGCGTAGATTTTTTAAAGAATTTTTTTCAAAGGCCATACAAGACGTAGATTTTTTAAAGAATTTTTTTCAAAGGCCATACAAGGCATAGATTTTTTAAAGAATTTTTTTCAAAGGCCATACAAGGCGTAGATTTTTTAAAGAATTTTTTTCAAAGGCCATGCAAGGCGTAGATTTTTTAAAGAATTTTTTTTAAAGGCCATACAAGGCGTAGATTTTTTAAAGAATTTTTTTCAAAGGCCATACAAGGCGTAGATTTTTTAAAGAATTTTTTTCAAAGGCCATACAAGGCGTAGATTTTTTAAAGAATTTTTTTCAAAGGCCATACAATGCGTAAATTTTTTAAAGAATTTTTTTCAAAGGCCATACAAGGCGTAGATTTTTTAAAGAATTTTTTTCAAAGGCCATACAAGACGTAGATTTTTTAAAGAATTTTTTTCAAAGGCCATACAAGGCATAGATTTTTTAAAGAATTTTTTTCAAAGGCCATACAAGGCGTAGATTTTTTAAAGAATTTTTTTCAAAGGCCATGCAAGGCGTAGATTTTTTAAAGAATTTTTTTTAAAGGCCATACAAGGCGTAGATTTTTTAAAGAATTTTTTTCAAAGGCCATACAAGGCGTAGATTTTTTAAAGAATTTTTTTCAAAGGCCATACAAGGCGTAGATTTTTTAAAAAAAAATTTTTCAAAGGCCATACAAGGCGTAGATTTTTTAAAGAATTTTTTTCAAAGGCCATACAAGGCGTAGATTTTTTAAAGAATTTTTTTCAAAGGCCATACAAGGCGTAGATTTTTTAAAGAATTTTTTTCAAAGGCCATACAAGGCGTAGATTTTTTAAAGAATTTTTTTCAAAGGCCATACAAGGCGTAGATTTTTTAAAGAATTTTTTTCAAAGGCCATACAAGGCGTAGATTTTTTAAAGAATTTTTTTCAAAGGCCATACAAGGCGTAGATTTTTTAAAGAATTTTTTTCAAAGGCCATACAAGGCGTAGATTTTTTAAAGAATTTTTTTCAAAGGCCATACAAGGCGTAGATTTTTTAAAGAATTTTTTTCAAAGGCCATACAAGGCGTAGATTTTTTAAAGAATTTTTTTCAAAGGCCATACAAGGCGTAGATTTTTTAAAGAATTTTTTTCAAAGGCCATACAAGGCGTAGATTTTTTAAAGAATTTTTTTCAAAGGCCATACAAGGCGTAGATTTTTTAAAGAATTTTTTTCAAAGGCCATACAAGGCGTAGATTTTTTAAAGAATTTTTTTCAAAGGCCATACAAGGCGTAGATTTTTTAAAGAATTTTTTTCAAAGGCCATACAAGGCGTAGATTTTTTAAAGAATTTTTTTCAAAGGCCATACAAGGCGTAGATTTTTTAAAGAATTTTTTTCAAAGGCCATACAAGGCGTAGATTTTTTAAAGAATTTTTTTCAAAGGCCATACAAGGCGTAGATTTTTTAAAGAATTTTTTTCAAAGGCCATACAAGGCGTAGATTTTTTAAAGAATTTTTTTCAAAGGCCATACAAGGCGTAGATTTTTTAAAGAATTTTTTTCAAAGGCCATACAAGGCGTAGATTTTTTAAAGAATTTTTTTCAAAGGTAGATTATCTGAAAATTTCTTCACCACTGTATCCAATCAATAACCACGAACATACTGGCCCCAAATATGTTCCATTAATGTTCGGTTTGGATGGTCAAGTGCAAGAAGATTATCATCAATTTTATATACCATTTCAAAACGTATGGTGGTCAAATGTGTGAGTGTATGTGCTCGTTTTCCCATCCACTTTCCCCATTGTGCAATAATAAATTGACCATACACCACATAGGTCCACAAGAAGAAGGAGTAGAACTTCTAGTAATCGTCTTTATGTTCAAGTATTGAAAATAAAATAAAAATATCTTCAATTGAAGCTGTGTTGGAGGAGAGAAGTGATGAAGCCATTTGCTTTATTATTTACCATTGTCAATTGCACCAACGTACCTACCCACAAAAATTGCCCCCCTTCCTCCCCGTTGTTATGGCAAAGTTTACAAGCTTTTTAAAGTGTTTGCTTGAACATTAAGTGTCCTGGTCTTTGGGAAATGTTACTTTTAGCCATGACTGTCAAAACAAAAAGCAATTTTCATTTGTCAATAAGTGACAACATGAAAGTAATACAACAAAAGACACACACACACAATACTACATCTAGACATCGAGGTAGATATTTATTGTGGAGGATAGATTTATTAAAAGAGGTTTGGAGAAGTGAGAAAATTGCAATCAATAGACCGACAACAACAACATAAAATAATAAATTTTAATTTATAGGCTATCGATTATAGTGAAATAATAAAATATATTCAAAATTTTTGGAGGTCTACCCAAGGCTTAGATTTGTCAAATATTTTTTTTAGGAATCCATACAAGGCGTAGATTTTTTTAATCATTTTACCTGGACCAAACTTGGCGTAAGGGATGATATATACCAAGCATCGGCTCTGATTGGCTTTAACATGGCGAAGTCCAGGCTTATCTTGGTCCCACTTTCATTTCAATTGTGGACACTGTCCTCCCCGTGGTGCCACCTGGGGTACCTATTTCATCACCCGATGAAATAGTGGGCTAATATGTGCCTCGATTTCACCCATAAGAACTATAAAAAAATGGGTTGAGGCGTCGGGTTAGTTGCCCACGCTCGGAAAACCGAACCTACTATGAAAAAGCAAAGAAAAAGAAAACCAAACCCACCTAATGTTGACGACCCCCGCAAACGTATAAAGGACCACGATCTGCGAATCTCCACTTGAAATGTGCGCACGTTGTACAGAACAGGCTCAGTGTTCGCTTTGACGGATGTACTCAAGAAGTACAAAGCCGATATTATTGCCTTACAGGAAATGCGATGGAAAGGGACTGGCGTAAGTATATCAGAAGATTACGCCCTGTATTATAGCTGCCATGAAACGAGACGTGAATTTGACTGCGGATTTATGGTTAACAGGAGAATAAAATACATAGTCCCCAGATTCACTCCAGTAGATGAGCGAATTGCTCAGCAAAGCAAAGTTCTTCTACATCTGTCTCATTTGCGCCCATACTCCGACCGAAGATAAAGATGAACATACCAAAGACATATTTTACGAGCGCCTAGAAACAGCATATGACCATTGCCCTGGTCATGATATTAAAATTCTGCTAGGATTTTAATGCAAAAATCGGAAGAGAAAATATCTTTGGCCCCACCGTTGGAAAATTTAGCCTCCATGAAGAAACATCAGACAACGGCATGAGGTTGATTGACTTCGCGGCAGCAAAAAACATTGTAGTTAGCAGCACCAGATTCAAGCATCTCAATATACACAAGACCACTTGGATTTCTCCCGATCGAGCAACGAGAAATCAAATCGATCATGTTGTGATAGGCGGAAGGCATTCATCCAGTGTTTTAGACGTCCTATCGATCCGAGGAGCGAATATCGATTCGGACCATTACCTTGTGGCACCCAGGGTACGCACCCGTCTTAATGTAGCAGCAAAGGTGCGATCTAATGTAACACGGAAATTTGACGTCGAAAAGCTGCAAACACAACAGATAGCAGAAGCCTACTCCGCTCAAATTACCCAACTGCTTGACGAAAGCACTCCATGTCCCGATAATAATATAGAAGCACTGTGGCAGAGAATTGCCCACTCCTACAAACTGCAGCAAAAGCAACACTTGGGTACCAAAGACCACCACTAAGAAATCCGTGGTACGATCAGGAGTGTCGTAATGCTACTGATATGAAAAACACACCGTATAGGGCAACCCTGCGGACAATAGCAACACGTAATGCGATTGAGAACTATTGGGAGAAAAGTATTTTCAGAAAAAAGAAGAAAGAACAAAAAAACGTGAGCGTGAGCAAATCGTTTTTCGTGAATGAAGTCCGAAAATTCATCCCTATCCGTTCAGAGGTATTTAAAGCCATGTCTGCGTTTGGCATTCCTGCAAAATTAATAATGCTATGCAGGATAACTTGAACTGGCACAAGATCAGCAGTTAAAGTCGGAAAGAACGTATCGGAGCCCTTTAATACCAAACGAGGATTCCGACAAGGTGACAGTTTGTCGTGTGACCTCTTTAACATCCTGGAAAAGGTCATACGAGAGGCGAAAGTGAACAGTCTGTACACCAAACAACACATGTTACTCGCCTACGCCGATGACATCGACATAATGGGTCGAACACTGAGAGCGATAACCTTTGAACAAATTGAGAAGGAGTCTGCCAAAGTGGGTCGGCGAGAAGACCAAGCTGATGTTATCAACGCGCCAGTAGACGTCCAGTAGACTCGGACCAACTGTGGGACTTGAGAATTACAGCTTCGAGGTAGTCAAAGATTTTATATGCCTTGGTACGGCCATTAACAAAACGAATGACATCAGTTTGTTGGCCAAGAGATGCTACTATGGTCTGAGCAACTGCCCGCGCTATTATATGAATCTGAAGCATGGGTACTTACGCAAGCAGATGAGGCAACTCTTAGAGTGTTTGAGAGAAAAATTCTCCGAAAGATCTACGGGCCAGTCTGTTGATGGGGAATATCACCCTCGAACCATGAGGTGTACCAGCTATTCTCGGACATCGACATTGTTAGACGTATTGAGCTGCAGGGACTACGTTCGCTAGGTCATGTTGTGCGAATGAATGAGAATGCCCCAGCTCAAAAGGCATATAAAAGCGAACCCACTGATGCTTCACGCAGAAGGGGAAGGCCACGAAAAAGATAGAAAGACCAAGTGGAAGACAACATTGCGGAATATGGTCTTTCAAATTGGAAAAACTGCGCAAAAGACCGACGCGCCTGGAAATCTTTTTTAAGCTCGGCTTATGGAACGAAAGTTCTGTCACAAGCCAGCTAAGTAACTTGGTGTAAACAAAAATGTTTCCTTATCCTCCTCTATCTTATTTAAGGGGACCCCCCCCCATTCTCGGGGTCAAAATTTTTGTTGATATAATTCGAATCTACACTGATTAAAGAATGTCTCTACAAAATTTCAAGTGAAAATCTCAAGAACTCTTGAAGATATATCCGATTTATTGTGTCAGCATCAAGTGACGGCTGAAGGGCTTCTCAAACTTTAAACGCGTTTTTCTCTAAACATTTTTTTGCGAATGGCGGGCACGATAACTCAAAAACTAATAATCCAATCGGTTCCAAATTTTGCAACGTTTCTCTGGGAGTGTATAGCTCTCGTATGAACTAGGATAAAGCCAATCGGTGAAGATCTTCCTTATTTTTTAACTTGGTTTTTGGTAAAAAATCGGCGATTTTCCAAAAATATTTTTTCAAAGGTACACCATTTTGTTAATTTTAGAGCGAAGTCAATAATCCTAGTTCATACGAGAGCCAGACATGTACTCTTTCTAACACCGTTGGAATTTTCGGATTCCGATGTTCCAGTGAGGAGTTATCATGCCCGCCATCAAAAATAAGGACTTTTCTTTAATTACAAAAAACAACAACAAAACAATAACAAAATTTTTTTGTAAATTATTTTTCTTCTCTTTTAAATCTTCAATTATATATGTGCAAAGTTACAAACCTTAACAAGCATTGGTATAGATTTACCAGCCCATTGAAAATCTTGAAAAAATAAAATCGAGAATGGGGGGGGGGGGGGTTCCCTTAACTGACATTTATCTACATAATCATCATCAATCTTTTTCCACTGTCATGATCTGTGTTTATTTGCCTCTAAATATCCATTTTGTGGCCATGATTGTCTTGTCTTGTTGGGGTCATTTACGTCTTTGGCTAGGATACATCCATCAAAAAATTCGGTATGAAAAAAAAACTAATTCTTCACTTACTTCATTATTATGCCACACACACAAACAGCAACAATAACAACAACATTCATTCATATATTGTTGTTTACATAGTTAATTGTTGTTTTTATTGTTACTAAAACAGCGTTTGGACATGACACAAAAACACAAACACGCCTCCCTCTAGCGTCCCGCCCTCAAGTTAGGCAAAATTTAACTCTTGTGGAGGAAACGCTGGCTGCTGTGGCAATAACATGACAATGACATTGCCCCATTGACCATTCCCTAAAGGCAAATTTTTTTGTGTTGGTCGGTTTGTTGGACGGTCGTTTGTTTGCTGTGTGTGAGTCGTGTCAAAGGTCATGTTGGTCACATAATCCCTTAGCACTGGCGGCTACTATTTTTGCCCACAATTTGTAGTTGTAGTTTTTTTTGTTTCTTCTTGGTTGTGTTTCCTGGTAATTTGTTATTGTCATAGTAGGCGTGGTAAGGGGTGGATGGGTGGGAGTTGTGTTGTTTATTTGTTTGTTTGTGTCCAATTCTCTGTCGCTCTGTGTAAACCATTTAAATTGCATTCGAACAAATAAAACATAAAAACTAAAGGGGAAAAATGAAAATTTGTTTCTAACTTTATTTTGTCCATTTGAAGTTTTTGCCTGTGGCGGACGGCCGGCAGCAGCATATTCTCACATTGTATCCGAGCTCGGTGACAATTACATATGCCATACAACAAACCCATCGGCCCTGGCCTCTGTGACAAATGGTCTCTGTTAGGTTCTAGGTTCTAACAGCAAAATGCCTGTGTCCAGCAAAAGCGGCAAAAAAAAAATTGCCCAGTAGAGAATATCCTGGAAAATATTGCATTTTTTGTTGGTTCCGTACAGTGGAACCAATACAATATTGCCACCTGCCTTTCAAATAAAAATCTAAAATTTTGAATAATTATTTTTTGGACTCGACAGGTTCCACTGTTGTTTTTCATATTCATGTTTTTTCTCGGTTTGTGGCCTGCAGTAACAACACCATTGTGAATACTTGTTGTGAATAACTGAACTTGAACATTTAACAATAATTTAGTTTTGTATCTCTCTCTGGTGGTGTGTGTGTGTGTGTGTTTTAAACCAAACCCCAAAAAAATACAAATAAATAGTCAACAATTATTCGTAAATGGTTTAGTGACATATGTAAACTTTGTTCACAAAACAGATATGTCAAAAAAAAAAAAAAAAAAAAAAACACAAATTTTTACAAAAATTTTAAAATTTTTATATATTTTTAAGAGGAAATAACAACAAACATAATTGATTGGAAACATAATTACCAAGTAATATCACTTTGAAAACAAAATTATTTAAAAAATCTACGCCTTGTATGGCCTTTGAAAAAAAATCTTTAAAAATCTACGTCTTGTATGGCCTTTGAAAAAATTCTTTAAAAAATCTACGCCTTGTATGGTCTTTGAAAAAAAATATTTAAAAAATCTATGCCTTTTATGGCCTTCGAGAAAAAAAATATTTAAAAAAATTACGCCTTGTAAATTTGTGACAGAACTTTCGTTCCATAAGCCGAGCTTAAAAAAGATTTCCAAGCGCGTCGGTCTTTTGCACAGTTTTTCCAATTTGAAAAACCATATTCAGCAATGTTATCTTCCACTTGATCTTTTCATCTTATTCGTGGCCTTTCCCTTCTGCGTGAACCATCAGCTGGTTCGATTTTATATGCCTTCTGGGATGGGGCATCTTCATCCATTTTCACAACATGACCTAGTCGCTGCAGCTCAATACGAGAATAGCTGGTACAACTCATGGTTCATTCGACGGCGATATTCACCTTCAACGCAGATCGGCCCATAGATCTGTCGGAGAATTTTTCTCTCCGAAACACTCCAAGAGCTGCCTCATCTGTTGGCGCAAGTATCCATGCTTCAGATCCATATAATAGCACGGGTAGTATCAGCGTCTTGTAGAGTGTGAGTTTGGTCTGGCGGGAGGTGGCCTTGCTTTTGAGTTGTTTGCTCAGACCATAGTAGCATCTGTTGGCCAACACTATCCTTCGCCGAATTTCAAAACTGATGTCATTCGTTTTGTTTGTGGCGGTATCAAGGTATATAAAATCTTTGACTACCTCGATGCTGTAGTTCTCAAGATCCACAGTAGGTCGGAGTCTATTGGACGTCTTGCGCGTTGATACCATCAGCTTGGTCTTCTCTTCGTTTACTGCCCGACCCACTTTGACAGACTCCTTCTCAATTTGTACCTTGACTGCCATAAGGTAATGGTCCGAATCGATATTCGCTCCTCGGATCGATCGGACGTCTAAAACACTGGAAGAATGCCTTCCGTCTATCACAACATGATCAGTTTGATTTTTCGTCGTCGATTGGGAGAAATCCAAGTGGCCTTGTGTATATCGAGATGCTTAAATCTGGTGCTGCTAACTACCATGTTTTTTGCTGCCGCGAAGTCAATCAACCTCACGCCGTTGTCTGATGTTTCTTCATGGAGGCTGAATTTTCCGACGGTGGGACCAAAAATATTTTCCCTTCCGATTTTTTCATTAAAATCTCCTAGCAGAATTTTAATGTCATGGCCAGGGCAGCAATCATATGTTGCTTCTAGGCGCTCATAAAATATGTCTTTGTTCTGCTAATCCTTGTCCTCGATCGGATCATGGGCTCAAATGAGACTGATGTACGGATTGAAAAAAGTTCTTTAAAAAATCTACGCCTTGTATGGCCGTAGATGGGCGTTGATTTTTTAAATAATTTTTTCAAGGTCCATACAAGGCGTAGATTTTTTCAATAATTTTTGTTCGAATTCCATACAAAACGTAGATTTTTTAAATAATTTTTTTCCAGGTCCATACAAGGCGTAGATCTTTTAAAATTTTTTTCCAGGTCCATACAAGGCGTAGATCTTTTAAAATTTTTTTCGAGTTGTTGTGAACAATTTTCTGACAGTGCTTGGGACCTTTCGGGCTCTACTGACCATTTCCTCTGTTTGTTCATTATTGTTATTTTTTAATTATTTGAAAGTTATCCTTTCCGTATGCCACTTGAATGCAAATATTTTCTAAATTGAAATACCCACCATCCATTCTAGCGAAAAAAGGATGTGGATTTTTAATTGAAAATTTTTTAATTTCATTTGTGCGGCTGCAGGAACACGATGTGTTTCGCTTTGTCTTTAGTTTTTGGCAATTTGAGCTAATGATAACCGCGCAAAAAAACTGGATTTAATATTTATTATTACTTTCATGTCACGATTTAACCTTGTAGCATGTGGAGTGCCTTCTGACTGCTCCTCCTCATCCATGTATAGGTTCACACATATGCTGCTGTTGGTGAAGTAGTGTTGGATTGGTTGATATTGTGGACTATTTGTCTGTGTGTGCAATTTTGAACCCTTTAATCGCAACAGTCACAGTTGCTGTTCACACACACATTCAACCGCTCTCAACAAAAAGGACTTCATGTCACGGCCCAGCTTTAATGGCTGAGGAGTTAAAATCTTATGTTCGAATCAGTGAAGCTTAAATATGATTTTCACTCATGTTCGGGGTATAAAATTGCATTACCAGCTTATGAGAGTTTGTAGATTTTTTCCTGCCCTTAAATTGCAGCGGATAGCCTTGCCTACCAGCTAGCCATGTTAAAAAATAAAAAGGGAACGAATAGCTACATAATTATGCAGCCAGTATGTTGAAGAGGATTTTATAAGGTATTTGTTTCATGTGTGAGTATGTGTGTATGTGGTGGTGTCAAACAAATTGTTACAATGTATTATTTATTTTTTTCCCTTAAAATATATTTCTTAATTGAATATGGAGTAAATTTTCTTCAGCAATTTATACGACACGACATTGACTTCGAGGACATTGTGTGGCCCTTCTTCCAGTCCTTGATTTTCCAAAGGAATTTCTTTTATTTTTTCATTTTTGTTTCTCCTCAACGTTAAAAGCATTTAAATATCAAGATTTTATATTTTTTTCTTCAACATAATTATATTCATAATCACGAAATTATATTTCGGCTCTTAGCTCTGCTCAGGCGAAGCTGGAGCAGCAGCAATGCCCTATTATAAATCACTTTCATGGAGAAGAAGTCGAAAAAAATGGCTCTGGAAAATTTAACCTTAATTAACAATGATGTTACATTTCTGGAAAATGTTTTTTATATGTGCTCCCTTAAAAGTTTAAGTTAATTAATCATACGTTACAGTACTGAGTGGAGGAGGAGATTTTGCCTTCCTTAGTGAAATGCTGCACGTACACATGCCATTTTTTGTGGGAGCTACTTCTGATACTTTAAAAAAAATTCTTTAAAATATCTATCCTTTAAAAAAATTCTTTAAAAAATCTATCCTTTAAAAAAATTCTTTAAAAAATCTACGCCTTGTAGAGCCTTTGAAAAAAAAAATCTTTAAAAAAAATTCTTTAAAAAATCTATCCTTAAAAAAATTCTTTAAAAAATCTACGCCTTGTATGGCCTTTGAAAAAAATTCTTTAAAAAATCTACGCCTTGTATGGCCTTTGAAAAAAATTCTTTAAAAAATCTACGCCTTGTATGGCCTTTGAAAAAAATTCTTTAAAAAATCTACGCCTTGTATGGCCTTTGAAAAAAATTCTTTAAAAAATCTACGCCTTGTATGGCCTTTGAAAAAAAATTCTTTAAAAAATCTACGCCTTGTATGGCCTTTGAAAAAAAATTCTTTAAAAAATCTACGCCTTGTATGGCCTTTGAAAAAAAATTCTTTAAAAAATCTACGCCTTGTATGGCCTTTGAAAAAAATCCTTTAAAAAAATCTACGCCTTGCTTGGCCTTTGAAAAAAATTCTTTAAAAAATCTACGCCTTGTATGGCCTTTGAAAAAAATTCTTTAAAAAATCTACGCCTTGTATGGCCTTTGAAAAAAATTCTTTAAAAAATCTACGCTTTGTATGGCCTTTGAAAAAAATTCTTTAAAAAATCTACGCCTTGTATGGCCTTTGAAAAAATTCTTTAAAAAATCTACGCCTTGTATGGCCTTTGAAAAAAATTCTTTAAAAAATCTACGCCTTGTATGGCCTTTGAAAAAAATTCTTTAAAAAATCTACGCCTTGTATGGCCTTTGAAAAAAATTCTTTAAAAAATCTACGCCTTGTATGGCCTTTGAAAAAAATTCTTTAAAAAATCTACGCCTTGTATGGCCTTTGAAAAAAATTCTTTAAAAAATCTACGCCTTGTATGGCCTTTGAAAAAAATTCTTTAAAAAATCTACGCCTTGTATGGCCTTTGAAAAAAATTCTTTAAAAAATCTTCGCCTTGTATGGCCTTTGAAAAAAATTCTTTAAAAAATCTACGCCTTGTATGGCCTTTGAAAAAAATTCTTTAAAAAATCTACGCCTTGTATGGCCTTTGAAAAAAATTCTTTAAAAAATCCAGCCTTTGAAAAAAATTATTTAAAAAATATACGCCTTGCAGGGCTTTTGAAAAAAATTCTTTAAAAAATCTACGCCTTGTATGGCCTTTGAAAAAAATTCTTTAAAAAATCTTCGCCTTGTATGGCCTTTGAAAAAAATTCTTTAAAAAATCTACGCCTTGTATGGCCTTTGAAAAAAATTCTTTAAAAAATCTACGCCTTGTATGGCCTTTGAAAAAAATTCTTTAAAAAATCTACGCCTTGTATGGCCTTTGAAAAAAAATTTTTAAAAAATATACGCCTTGTATGGCCTTTGAAAAAAAATTCTTTAAAAAATCTACGCCTTGTATGGCCTTTGAAAAAAATTCTTTAAAAAATCTACGCCTTGTATGGCCCTTGAAAACAAATTCTTTAAAAAATCTACGCCTTGTATGGCCTTTGAAAAAAAATTCTTTAAAAAATCTACGCCTTGTATGGCCCTTGAAAACAAATTCTTTAAAAAATTTACGCCTTGTATGGCCTTTGAAAAAAATTCTTTAAAAAATCTACGCCTTGTATGGCCTTTGAAAAAAATTCTTTAAAAAATCTACGCCTTGCATGGCCTTTGAAAAAATTTTTTTAAAAAAATCTACGCCTTGTATTGCCTTTGAAAAAAATTCTTTAAAAATCTACGCCTTGTATGGCCTTTGAATAAAATTCTTTAAAAAATCTACGCCTTGTATGGCCTTTGATAAAAATTCTTTAAAAAATCTACGCCTTGTATGGATTTTGAAAAAAATTCTTTAAAAATCTACGCCTTGTAGGGCCTTT
>NW_026872686.1:0-13870 GCF_032173495.1 Musca vetustissima
TTTGTTTACTGGGTCTGATTAATGCTTACTCTTTCATTTTTTGAGCCACTGTGCGTATGATGATTATAAGTAACACAATTTGAGTAACACAACATGGTACAAACTGCGGTTCAGGGTATTACGTCTATGTGCATAAGATTGGCGATATTGATGGTAGAAAGATATATAAGGAAATGGGGTTATTCTAAAAACTAAATTTAAAGTACACTCCAGCTTATTGTGGAGGATATAAAAAGCCAAGATCAATATTACATATGACCCATGTTAGCATCAATTTTAGGCCACAACGTATATGCCTGCAAGTCCCCCAACATATAATATTATATTTTAAATTTAAATTATTTTTTGCTAAATTGAAACAGGTGTTTTTGTACCCTTCACCACACTGTGGTACATTAGGTGTCTTTGTGCATGTGTTTGTAACAGGCAAAAATATTCGAGGTTCCTTTTGAGAATATGCATAGAATAATTTTCTGAGTCGATTTATGCATGTCCGTCCATGTATTTTAGTTAACAAAGTACAGGTCGCATTTATGATCCGATTTGGCTGACATATGTCACAGGTCACTTAATTGGCCCAAGGACGAACTCTATTGAAATTGGGAAAAATTGGTTCAGATTTAGATTTAGCTCCCATATATATTCTCGTCCGATTTAAGGTAAATGGTGCCCCAAAGTCCCTATATATCTTTTGATTTGCACGAAATTTGGCATAGCGTAATGAATTAGGTCTAGAATGATGTGTGTTAAGTTTCCTGAAAATCGGTCCAGATTTAGATATAGCTCCCATATATATCTTCTTCCGATTTAAGGTAAATGGTGTACCAAAGTCCCTATATATCTTTTGATTTGCCCGAAATTTGACATAACGAAATGGATTAGGTCTAGAATGATGTGTGTGAAGTTTCCTGAAAATCGGTTCAGATTTAGATATAGCTCCCATATATAGTTTAGTCTGATTTTATGTGAATGATGCACCAAACTCCCAATATTTGTCCGATTGAGACAAAATTTTGCACGGGGCACTGAATCAGGTCCATACTTATGTATGCGAAGTTTTGTTAAAACCGGTTCAGATTTAGCTACAACTCCCATATATAGTTTTCTCCGATTTTATGTGAATGATGCACCAAACTCCCAATATTTGTCCGATTGGAAAAAAATTTGCCCAGAGTACTGAATTAGGTCCAGACTGATGTCTGCGAAGTTTTGTTAAAATCGGTTCAGATTTAGATATAGCTCCCATATATAGTTTCGTCCGATTTTTGGTGAATGGTGCACCAAATTAGGACAAAATTTTAGACAGACTACTAATAAGGTCCGGTATTTAATTGAATATTGAGCTATAAAAAAAAATGTATGCAACGTAACATCTCTTGTATGTACCAAAAGTTGTGAAGGGTATCATATAGTTGGCCCCGTCCGACTTTTCAACTTCCTTACTGGTTTAAAAACGTATTTACCCAAACAAATATATTTCATAAAATTTAAATTCGCAATCAAAACTAAGTTTTAAAACTAATTTCGCTAACATGAGTAAAACTTTCGTGTGTGCTATGAGAGGTATTGAAGAAAACTTCAAAATTAATACTTTAATTAAAAACTGAATATTATTTTCATATTAGTAATGTTAACAGATGGTTGGTTTGCATAGAGCAGATACAGAATTAATTATTAATATAATTAATACATAACAATAACAAAAAATACTTTCCTATAAATTTTGATGTTAATTTTTAGAGTTTAACAACAACGTTTCATGACCTTTTCTTTTACAGTACTTCTGTAGCCGACGCTATGTATATTCATAGGAGAATTCATGAAATTGTTTGTGCATGTGTGTGAGGTTCTAAGAAAATAAATAAAAACCACTCTCCAGCGTAAAGTGAACTTTTAACCTTCAACATGTGTCAAGTGTGGCTAATGTGGGCACTGACTTCCGTTCACTTCCGATATTAGTGGTATTTGAAACTGTTGAATATTCATGGTGGTGACTTATGTACTTCATAGTGGGTGATTATAGTTTAACTTTGTGGAAAATGTGGCAAGTGCTAATGCAATGTTTCAACAGCATGTTTAAGATAAAATTTACCCATTGTGCAATGAGGAGGTGTTATCCTCCCACTTCTCCACATTTAGTATGTTTTGGGCAGGTTTCTCAACCGAATTGGCTGTAATTTGATATTAAGGGTTATCACTAGGAGTCAAATCTTAAAATAATTATAAATAAATTATAAATTATGTATACATAGGCCCCGCTTAATTTTTAGGACGTTGGTGTTCATAGCCCAGATTTCCACACTGAGTATTATTAGGTTTCCCATTTACATTCACATATTGTTTTTATATATAGGAATGAAAAGAGCATTCAATCGTTACCACCACATCATACCAATTTGCGAACAATTTTCCAAAAGAGATTTAAAAACACTACCTGAATAGTTACACATGTTCAACTTCGTTAAATGTCCATAACTTTTCACGAAACAAGTTGTTGTATACATTCCTAAAGTTATTTGCAAAACTTTGTTTCCAGAAAAACAGGCAGCCATTCACGTAAAAAAATTTAAAATGTATTCATTAGTTTCAAATTGACCACTTACATTTTAATCAACACGAATGCAAGGCTACTATTATGATCCGAGCAGTACGAAATGTTATTTGGGGAAGAGGATCTGACAAAGGAACAAGCAAGATTATTTGCATTTATAATCGGGTCAAATGGACCCAATATTGTGTATATATTTACTTCTGAAAGACAGACACCGAAGAGTGTTGAGTATATAAAGAATATATAAAATATTTAGTGGGTAAAATCATCCAAGACTATTGTGCGTAAAATAACAAAATTTCAATTTTATGGCGAAAATTTTTACTTCAAGAAGACATAATTCGGAAAAGACGTTTGGGTTAGAAGGGGAGATGTTGACATTTAATTGGTCAAGGGGCTGAAAATATCATAAAATATTACCCAGACTCGGAGTATAAATCCGCATATTTTCAATTTCTGTCATGGTAATTTTGGAAAAAATTCGTATGGTGGTCTGATTTATATATAGTCCCATGTTTCATATTTACATATATCTCTCACATATAGTTTCCGTTTACATGGAAAGGGTGCAGGTTTAATAGGGGAATGTGAAAGTATTGGAGACAAGAAATACTAGATTGTAAGCAATAATGTACAAGAAGTACTAAAATATCAACACCTCCAAACGTGGAGAGATATTGATAATGCTTGGTGGTTTGGAACGTGTGTAAAATTCTCAAAATACCCTAATTTAGATGTCAATGTTATATGAGGCAATACCTAAAGGGAGTCAAATGTTGATTACTTCTGTTAGCTAACTATTCAAAATACCCACAATGGGGAAGTATTTTTATCTTTATGGGAGCTAAACAAAAAATTAATTTTTTTGGCAGGAAAGTGTGGTTCCAATCCAAAGTACCAAATTTCAACCAACTCACATGAAAACCAGTGAGCGGAGCAGTATAGTCGGACGGGGCCGACCATACGATACCCTACACAACTTTCACGAAAATCTAACTTAGTGTGGTTCTATATTCTGATCTTGGGCAATATTTGCACTCTCTTGACCCCAACGTGGGTTGTGTTGTTATGTTCGGATTTTAATTGTGGCCTATATATGGCTCGAAAAACCCAAATATATTATGTTTTCGGTCTACTTAATCCCAATATTATTATCTGATAATCACCGAAAATTACAGGCGTTGTCCTTGACCATACCTGGATCCTCATGGAAAATTTCAAAGCGATCAGTGCTATATTTTCGCATTCTAGGGTGGTAATGGGTTACTAAATAATATATGAATACGTAAGCACCTGTAAATATTTACGTGAAACTCCCACATCCGAGTACATACAACAATGTAATTGGTATCAATTTGAAGGCCAATGACTCCTTTTGGATATATTTTCAACTTCTTCGGTCTATGTCATTCAGGGGTAAATATATACGTTATAGAGTACAAATTTTGTAATTTTTCACACAAAAGTCAGGGTCCATTTGACCTGCTAAATATTGACCGATCTTTATCAAATGAGGCATGCTTATTCTTTGGCCCGATTCCCATCTCCATGTAAAAATTCACGGTGTTTGGGCCATAATTGCGGCCTCTGGAGCGACCAGAAAATCAGACAAAAATAAAGTTTTTGGTCCATTTCACCCACTAAATATTAACCGATCTTTACCAAAAACAATAGGGGTCTTCATTGGCCAGAACCCATCCTACATGCAAAATTTCGTGCAGATTGGTCCATAACTGTGGCCTGTATCGTGTTTACAAGTTATAGTGGACAGACGGACAGACGGACGGACGGACACACATATCTAGATCGACTCAGCTAGTCGACATAATATCGATTCATCCTTATAATACCGTACATTTTGAGGTATCATACTAAAACGTGCGAAATATCACCCTTTCAACGAGCATACATCTGAAATTATTTGATCCATACTTTATGAGAAATCTATCAGTACAGCCATCTGCCTAAAAAATAATGGATTTCTTTTCCCTCAACCTAATATTATATGAAATTAAATCCGTTTTATGCCTAAAGTAACAAAAAAAATAAAAAATAAAATAAATAAATAAATAAAAAACCAGTGAGCGGAGGAGTATAGTCGGGCGGGGCCGACCATACGATACCCTACACAACTACCACGGAACTTAAATTTTCTGCGGATGTTTATTCGGAGCCTGGGCAATATTTCCTGATATTTGCACCCTCTTGCCCGATTAAAGGTAAACAGCACCTCTTCCTCACACTGACATATTTTCCGTATATTACGGGTATTAAGTACAGCTATTGTCCAGATTCCCTTCACCGTGGGTTGTGTTGTGATGTTCGGCTTTCTTTTGTGGTCTATATATAACACAAAAAATTAAGTTTTCGGTCCACTTCATTCCAAAATTATTATCTGATCATCACCATTGACCATAACTGGATCCTCATGGAACATTTCAAAGCGATCAGCGATATAGGTCCGCTCTCTAGAGTGATAATGGGTTAATAAATCATATACGAATACGGAGATACCTGTAAATATTTAGGTGTAACTCCCACATCCGTGCACGTACAACAATATAATTGGTATTAATTTAAATGTCAAACACTCCTCTTGGATATAATATCAGTTTCTCGGGTCTATGTCCTTCAGGGGTAAATATATACGCTATAGAATACAAATTTTGTAATTTTTCACACAAAAGTCAGGGTCCATTTGACTCGCTAAATATTGACCGATCTTTCTCCAAACAGACATGCTTATTCTTTGGCCCGATCCGCTTCTCCATGCAAAATTTCACGATGTTCGGGCCATTATTGCGGCCTGTGGCCTGTATCGTGTTTACAAATTATAATGGACAGACGGACGGACGGACACACATGTCTAGATCGACTCAGCTAGTCGAAATATGACGATCGGTATACTTAAAGGTGGGTCTAAGACCAATATTTCGCGGCGTTACAAACTTTTGGGGCTGCACAAAGCTATAATACCCTGACAACATAGTTGTGTAGGGTATAAATAGTAGTAAAACAATTTACTTGGGAAGCGTTTTTGCATGCCTCCAAGATATTATTTTTCATATATTCAATACAAATTCCAATCGATTTGAAAAAAGAATGGATATTTGATTAGCATTATATTACAGCAGCTACCTTTGTATGTGTGTTACCATTGTTCTGAAAGTAGAGAAAGAATGCAAATAAAATAAATCATTTGTTTTGTCAAAGTCAGTGCTATAAGCGATGAGCATGAAAAATAGGTTGCAAAAAAATTAAATGCGCATATTTCATATCATATAGGAAGTGATGCAAATGTGGTATAGGTTGGTAATGTGTAGAGATGGGCAGTGGGTAAATACCCAAAGGGTAAATACCCGGTAAATTGGGTAAATACCCGGTAAATACCATCTCTAGTAATGTGGTATAGTCACCTTTTTTGTAAACTGAAAATTTTAGAATAACTGAAACATGTTTTATAGTTTGCTGTTCTCAAAAAATAAGATAGCAATGATCTGTTTAATTTATTTAACTCAGGTTGAGAATCAGTAGCAAAAATTAAATTTTTCATGAAATCGACTTTTTTTCGGTTGAAGTTTAAAAATAATTTTTTGTTTTACAGATTTATTTTAATCTTTACTATGACAGCATTAAAATAATCAGCAAGTACTAAAAATCAAATAATATGCGCGATTGCACCACATATTTATCAATTTAGGAAGAAACTAGACAATTATTCAGGGAACACAAGTGCAGGTAATGTGGTATACCTTGAGTCTGTATGAAAAAAAGCCTGCATAAGACAAAATTTTATTACTATTTGAAACATTTGTCCTCTACGAGAGCCTACCATGCATCATACGGAAGGAAAACAAAGGCTATGGGATTTAAACTACTTCTCCATATAAAAATTAAATATTGCCACGTGTAGACATTACTATGTAATAAAAATTAAAGTTGCACTCAACGTATCCGTTAAAAATCTTAACAGACATAAATCTCGATCTAATTCACATTCATTAAAACCAATATATTATATAAGATATCAATTGGTAGTGAAAATTATACTATACCACATTAACATCATGTGGTATACCACATTACCTTCACTTTTTTTAAATCACTTTGAATGGAATTTCAAATATTTTCTCAAATATCTCTTAAATTTTTAGAATAATATTATTTTCAAATCGATACTTGGAAAGACAACACATGTAGCATGTTAAGTGTAAAATTTCAATTTAATCGGATAAAAAATAAAAATTTGTCAATCTAAAAACAAATGAGTATACCACATTTGCATCACCTCCTATATATACATACGTACATTAATATGAATACATAATCACAGAAAACGTGTAACCAATAATAATACAGACTGACTATTTTGCAAAAACAAATTCAACAAATCTACAAATATACATGTGATTTATAGGAATATTCCATATACATATTTATTATTTCATAATATCAGGTGGATTATTTGAAGAGGAAAAATTTGTATTTTTGAAAGTGCCAAAACGAATTTTCTTTCTATTTTGTAATAGATATATTAATGAATATATAAATTAATAACATTAAATTTTTATACTGCTCGAATTTTAAAGACTTACATAGAAAAATATTGAAGTTCACTCCATGTTTATAATCTACAAATTCAGTACATTGTGGCTTCTAGCCCAGTTTTTCACCCCGAGTGTACAGGTTGTAATTTGGAACATTACAACCTACAACCACATAATTTTTCCATCCAGAACATCAAATCTACAAAATTTAATACCACAAAACTGGTATACATTTTTTCCCCTTTAGCAGCATTAATATTAAAAAAGTTCTGGAACAGAACAAATCTAATAACATAGAATCCATATAACGATTCCACCTCTTTGGAAAAAATGGTGTATAGAAAGGCATAACAAATTCTAAGTTTTTTTATGTTAAATATTTTGCTTAAACTTAATGTTTGCTTAAACTTATTGCTGCTGTCATTATGTGAAAACTTAAAACTCAACCTAGAAAATATGCCGTTTCAATAGGTCATTAATGAAGTGGTATCGTGGTGGCTGTGACTGTGGTGTTAACTTGTTAATCAACTATTGTCATGGGCATAATCATTATTAATGGTGTAATTGAATTTCAATTTCCATTGTAAGGCATGGATTGAGCAAACATATTGTGAAATATAAATGGGACATATTAATATATTGTTTTCGTTCTTCAATTTTAGGCAAATGCTCTTTTTTGTACGAAATATGTATATGTTAACTCCAAAACTATTATAATACCCTACACAACTATGTTATCAGGGTATTATAGCTTTGTGCAGCCCCAAAAGTTTCTAACGCCGCGAAATATTGGTCCTAGACCCACCTTTAAGTATACCGATCGTCATATCTCGACTAGCTGAGTCGATCTAGATATGTGTCCGTCCGTCTGTCCATTATAATTTGTAAACACGATACAGGCCACAGTTATGGACCAATCTTCACGAACTTTTGAACGTAGGATGGGTTCTGGCCCTATTGTTTTTGGAAAAGATCGGTTAATATTTAGGGGATGAAATAGACCAAAAACATTATTTTTGTCGGTTTTTCTGGTCGCTCCAGAGGCCGAAATTATGGCCCAAACACCTCGAATTTTTGCATGAAGAAGGGGATCGGGCCAAAGAATAAGCATGCCTGTTTTGATAAGGATAGGTCAAAATTTAGCGGGTCAAATGGACCCTGACTTTTGTGTGAAAAATTACAAAATTTGTATTCTATTGCATACATATTTACCCCTGAAGAACAAAGACCGAGAAGTTAATAGCATATCCAAGAGGAGTGGTTGACCTTTAAATTGACACCAATTGTGTTGTCGTATGAAGTCGGATGCGCGAGTTACACTTAAATATTTACAAGTGCTTACGTATTCATATCTTATTTAGTAACCTTTTACCACACTAGCAGTCGGAAATATAGCGCTGATCGCTTTGAAATTTTCCATGAGGATCAAGGACAACGCCTTTAATTTTCGGTGATGATCAGATAATAATATCGATCTTTAGGCCGCAATTGAAAGCCGAGCATCACAACACAACCCATGGAGAATATGGACATGTAATTAGAAGGGCTGTACTAAATATAAGTTATATTAGTTGACTTCTGGTCGGTCAAGAGGGTGCAAACATCGCGAAATATTGCCCAAGCTCCGAATATAGAACTACAGAAAGTTATATTTTCGTGCAAGTTGTGTGGGGTTTCATATGGTCGGCCCCGTCCGACTATACTGCTCCGCTCACTGGTTTTTTGAATGGGGAACTGTAAATATACCCTTAAATTGGAAGATTTATCGCTTCAAGTTACATATTTATGTAATTTAGTAAGAGAAGAAACCAACATTTAAATTCAGGATGTTATGTATCAACTACACTTATTAAAATAAATCCCAAAACTACAACAACATATATTGTTATTATTTTAACATCATAGCAGCCGGAAAGAAGAACAAATATTACGATGTGCAAAGTTTGAATGGAATCGGATACTACATTCAAAAGTAATCGTGCACACCAGCAAGACTGGCAAGCGGATGGACGGACATTTTTAAATCGAACACAAACTTTTCTGACAAGTAATTGGTGAAAAAAGGGTTTAAACCAATAAGCCTGTCTGCGTGCTCTTCAGTTATAATTAGGCAGTAACTTCTTTTGTGAGAGTAAAATACATTCTTCATCTTCAAACAATAATATTACAAAAAGTAAAAATACAACATTTTGAACAAATGTTCAAAGTTATTGAAAAATACATGAGGTGACATTCATCACCATTGTTTTTTGCTAGTATAAAACTTTACTGTGTACATTTTGCCAGTAAGATTTTTCAATACTCAATAATAAAAAAATCAAAATAGCTCTCTCATTTCACTCCCTTGAACTGAAATTTTGTGTAAAAAGGGAACATTTTCGAATACGCCGACAGACTTTATAGTTCGATGTGACGCCTTAATTTGCCATAAGACTGAAAGAATAACACTGTGCGACACGAAATTTTTTCAGGGGTTCTAATGTACCAATTCTGTTTAGTTGGAGTCCCTGGACCACGAATATATCTTTGGTTTTTCAGGGTCACTTCGAAAATTTGTTTTATAACGGTAAATGTAGAGAAAAACGTAGTTTAATAGATTTTCACTTTGAAACGCGTATAACTTCTTCTCTTTCTAACGGATTTATATTATTCTTTTTTTCATTCGAAGAGTAGAATATTTTCTTTCAAACAAGGTATATACTTGGTAAATCGGTTGAGCCGTATAAGTTTTATTATATTACGGGGAAGACAATTAAGGGGACCCCCCCCCATTCTCGTTGTCAAAAATTTTTTTGATTTAATTCGAATCTACTCTAATTCTAGAATGTTCCTACAAAATTTCAAGTGAAAATCTCAAGAACTCTTGAAGATATAGCCGATTTATTGTGTCAGCATCAAGTGACGGCTAAAGGGCTTCTCAAACTTTAAACGCGTTTTTCTCTTTTGCGAATGGCGGGCACGATAACTCAGAAACTAATAATCCAATCAGTTTCAAATTTTGACACGTTTCTCTGGGAGTGTGTAGCTCTCGTATGAACTAGGATAAAGCCAATCGGTGAAGATCTTCCTTATTTTTTAACTTAGTTTGTGGTAAAAAATAGGCGATTTTCCAAAAAAAAATTTTCAAAGTTCCGCCATTTTGTTAATTGTTGTGCGAAGTCAATAATCCTAGTTTATACGAGAGCCAGACATGTCCTCTTTCTAACACAGTTGGAATTTTCGGATTCCGATGTTCCAGTGAGGAGTTATCATGCCCGCCATCGAAAATATGGACTTTTCTTTGAACCCAAAAAACAACAACAAAACAACAACAACAAATTTTGGTAAATTATTTTTCTTCCTTTTTACATCTTCAAATATATATGTGCCAAGTTACAAACCTTAACAAGCATTGGTATTCATTTACCAGCCCATTTAAAATCTTAAAAATAAAAAATCGAGAATGGGGGGGTTCCCTTAAAAAAGCTTTCGAAAATGACAAAAATCAAAAAAATCGGTTAAAAAATGGACGACTTATACTCATTTTAGTATAGATTCTATGTATATTCTCTAAAGGAAATATGGGTCTATCTCATTTTCTTTTGTCTGTTACAAACATAATGTGGAAACGAGGAAACGAGATAGACCCATATTTCCTTTAGAGAATATGCATAGAATCTATACTAAAATGAGTATAAGTCGTCCATTTTTTAACCGATTTTTTTGATTTTTCTCATTTTCGAAAGCTTATTTAATTGTCTTCCCCGTAATATAATAAAACTTATACGGCTTGATATCATAATTTCTTCGTACAGTCCGAAGAAAAATAAATTTTGTCATTTTATGCGTATTTTTCACATTTCAAGCACTGTAACTCAGCCAATCCTCAACCGATTTACCAAGTATATACCTTGTTTGAAAGAAAAAATTCTACTCTTCGAATGAAAAAAAGAATAATATAAATCCGTTAGAAAGAGAAGAAGTTATATGCGTTTCAAAGTGAAAATCTATGAAACCACGTTTTTCTCTACATTTACCGTTATAAAACTAATTTTCGAAGTGACCCAGAAAAACCAAATGTATATTCGTGGTCCAGGGACTCCAACTAAACGGAATTGGTACATTAGAAAACCTGAAAAAAAAATTGTTTTGTTTTGTATCACATTAGTTGTTCAGATTATAAAGAAAATAGAATTATGTAATAATTTTTGTTTACAAATTCCCTACAAGAAGAAACAGCAACTACAAAGAAACCACATGACATATATTAAGAATTTTATATTATTGTGAATGGAATTAACATGTATGTCATTGTGAAAAAGAAAACTTTAAAACTTGTATATGATAAATTGTGAATTATTTTAGTATGTCAGACAATTTCTTAGTACTTTTCACTATTGGTACGAACTTTCAAATTCTAGATCTACATGTTCGCAATTTTTAAATGGTAATATTTTAGTAGTTTTTGAACACTCTTAGTACGTCCACCATACTCTCCGTTATCAAGTTTGTAATTCAAGACTTTGGGGTACTCACACGTGTTTTTTCGGCACGTGCTTGCTTGAAGTCTTCTATCGGTGTGTGTATCAGACCAAAAGTATGAACTAGGAGCCCAATAACTTCTATTTCTTCTTTTAACCTTTTCGTATTAGAAATACATATCTGAACTCTTCAAATATTAGATTAATTGTATTTGATTAATTTCTTGGTATATATTTGTCTTCACTTATTTTTCTTTAATACAAAAGTTCAGAATCAAAAGTTCAGAAGTAGCATTTGAGCGAAGAGAAAAACAGTCCCGCATCTCTGGGAAATGATTTGTTTTCACCCACAGTCCACTACATATCCAATATCACCACACTTTATTCGTAAGACGACACAGCTACAGATTGAAAGCAATATCCACTTAAATTAAACAAACAGAAACAGATTGAAAAAGAAAATTAAAACAAAAATAAAAACTTGTTCTTGTCGGATTTCAAAAAGTAAGTTAGCTGTCCTTGATATGTTCTGTATGTCCATCTGTAAATGGCAAATAGTCACCATTGAGGTCATATTGCATTAAATAACAATAAAATACAGATTTTTATTGAAAATAGGATGTGAAGAAATCCTTCGTAGATTTTGATTTCTTGTTATTGACATAATAAACTATTTGGGAGAACTTCTCTTTACAAAATAATCAAAGGAAAACATCAGGTGTTGATATTTGCCAAATTGTAGTAAAATAACAAAAAAGTAAATATTAATAATAAGAAGGAAATTAATACAAAAGTGGAATGTAAAAGTTTAGAGACGTATGTATACTTTTTTTGAAAAGCTTAGGGTATTATATCTCAAAACAAGTAAACAATTCTTAGTCGATGTTGCCCACCGATATTTACCCACAGCCTGTGACACTCTATCCTGTAAGTAAAGTCAGGTTTTGGAGGTCTATAGAAACGTTGTGTAGAGTCGAAGTGAAGTAATTTTTAGGCACTGAAGTTGTAAAATGTGGTAAAAACTTTAACATACTGAAAATTAAACGGGATTTTTTTGTGAGAGCTATGTAAAAACATTAACTTATATGGAATAAATTAGGAAATATGCTTTGTATTAAAAGAGTTCAATATGCCAAAATATAGTCAATTATATCGAGGCTATGTCAACATAGGATCCAATAAATTTGAAATGGTGGTACCAATATAGACAATTTTTTTTATACCCTTCACCACACTGTGGTACAGTGTATTATGTCTTTGTGCATATGTTTGTAACAGGCAAAAGGAAACGAGATAGACACATTGTTCCTTTTGAGAATATGCATAGAATCACTTTCTGAGTCGATTTATGCATGTCCGTCCGTCCGTCCGTCTGTCCGTCTGTAGATGTTAAATTATTAACAAAGTACAGGTCGCATTTATGATCCGATTTGGATGAAATTTGGCACAAGTAACTTATTCGGCCCAAGGACGAACCCTATTGAAATTGGGAAAAAACGGTTCAGATTTAGATATAGCTCTAATATATATATATTTAACCGATTTAATGTAAACGGGATTTGCACGAAATTTGGTACAGCCTAATCATTTAGGTCTAGAATGATGTCTGCCAAGTTTCGTGAAAATCGGTCCAGATTTAGATATAGCTCCCATATATAGTTTCATCCGATTTCATGTAAATGGTGCCCCAAAGTCCCTATATAGTTCGATTTGCACGAAATTTGGAATAACGTACTGAATTGAGCCTTGAATGATGTCTGCCAAGTTTCGTGAAAATCGGTCCTGATTTAGATATAGCTCCCATATATAGTTTCGTCCGATTTTATGTAAATGGTGCACCAAAGTCCCTATATATCGTTCGATTTGCACGAAATATGGCATAACGTACTTAATTGAGCCTAGAATGATGTCTGCCAAGTTTCGTGAAAATCGGTCCTGATTTAGATATAGCTCCCATATATAGTTTCGTCAGATTTTATGTAAATGGTGCACCAAAGTCCCTATGTATCCTTCGATTTGCACGAAATTTGGCATAACGTACTGAATTGGGCCTAGAGTGATGTCTGCCAAGTTTGGAGAAAATTGGTCCAGATTTTGATATAGCTCCCTTTTATTATAGATTGATTTTAAGTAATTGACGCACCAAGGAACCAATAGGCTTATAGGAACAAAACGTTCTGAAATTAGTACAACCTAACCTGTGACAAGTTTGTTTGAAATCGCTTAATATTTGGATAGAGCTTCCATTCCGACCGATTTGAAGTAAATTGGGCATCAAACTCTTCATGTTAGTCAGATTTACATCAAATTTT
>NW_026872687.1:0-13738 GCF_032173495.1 Musca vetustissima
GGGTTTATTGAAAATTCGAATTATAAGCGTCCGAAAATGACTAAAAAGTATAAACTTCTTATAATTGTGTAGCATGTGAACGGATAGAGCTAAAAAATGTACATCAAAGTTGAGAAGTAGGGTCGATATAAGGAGGTGCTTTGGGACGTGTGCATTCGAAAACTACTATATGGTAGTATCACTATTTGGGTATAGAATTGAGCTATCGAGGAAATTCTTACTAATGTGTACTAAATTTGGTACAATTTAAATTTTAGTGGAACCGATAGAGCTAGAACACTGAAATTTGGAGTTAGGGTCACTGCTGGGATGTAGTAGGAATATGTAGGAAGTTTTTTTGGGGTGTAGGATTATGGTATATATGAAGTGTTCGAAAATCGTAATGCGTACTAAATGGTACCAAATTGGAATGGGAGTGAACCGATAGAACTGCAATCTTGAAATTTTGAAATATTATTTCTATTCGATTTATATTAAACTGTACTAAATTATACTAAATTTGGTAAAATTCAAATTTGGGTAAGGCTATTGAGCTCGAATCTTGATATTAAGAATTAGTACTACAAGAGTACGAAAGGTAATAAATGGTACAACAATTAGATTTCTGTTGTGGTCAGATTTGTTGATACCAATAGGAACTGGCTAATTATCAGTAGTTATACGACTGCAATTAATGTTGAAAGTCTCCAATTACAACCTGACTGATAAAGGCGTTCACATTTGTACCCCCATTATATATGGTGATATACGGATAAGATATTTGACTCCTCTTATAGGTGGTAATTGGACTACTATCTGCAATCCTCTCCTAATAATAAATATGTGTATATTTATTAGTAAATTTTTTATCGTTTTTAAAAGTATTTTTATACCCTTCACCACACTGTGGTACAGGGTATTATGTCTTTGTGCATATGTTTGTAACAGGCAAAAGGAATCGAGATAGACCCATGGTTCCTTTTGAGAATATGCATAGAATCACTTTCTGAGTCGATTTACGTATGTCCATCTGTCCGTCCATCCATGTATTTTTATTAACAAAGTACAGGTGGCATTTATGATCCGATTTGGATGAAATTTGGCACAGTTCACTTATTTGGCCCATTTATAGTTTCGCCCGATTTAATGTAAATGGTGTACCAAAGTCCCCATATGTCCTTCGATTTGCACGAAATTTGGCATACCGTACTGGATTGAGTCTAGAATGATGTGTGTAAAATTTCGTGAAAATCGGTTCAGATTTAAATATAGCTCCCATATATAGTTTCGCCCGATTTTAGGTAAATGGTGCACCAAAGTGCCTGAAAATCATTCGATTTGCTCGAATTTTGGCATAGCGTACTGAATTAAGTCTACAATGACATGTGCTAAGTTTTGTGAAAATCGGTTCAGATTTAGATATAGCTCCCATATATAGTTTCATCCGATTTAAGGTAAATGGTGCACCAAAGTCCCTATATATCTTTCGATTTGCACGAAATTTGGCATAGGGTACTGAATTAGGTCCAGAATGATGTGTACTTAGTTTCGTGCAAATCGGTTAAGATTTAGATATAGCTCTCATATATAGTTTCGTCCGATTTAAGGTAAATGGTGCTCCAAAGTCCCTATATATCTTTTGATTTGCACGAAATTTGGCATAGGGTATTGAATTAGGTCCAGAATGACATAGCTCCCATATATAGTTTTGTTCGATTTTATATAATTGGTGCACTAAAGTCCCTATATATCTTTCGATTTGCACGAAATTTGTCCAGAATGTCCAGAATTATGTGTGGTGAATTTCGTGAAAATCGGTTCAGATTTAGATATAGCTCCCATATATATTTTCGTCCGATTTAAGGTAAAATGGGCTCCAAAGTCTCTCTGCACGAAATTTGGCATAAGGTACTGAATTAGGTTCAGAATGATGTGTGCTAAGTTTCGTGGAAATCGGTTCAGATTTAGATATAGCTTCCATATATATTTTAGTCCGATTTAATATAAATTGTGCACTAAAGAGCCAAAGTTTGGCCGACCGTTTTCTAGAAATTGGTTCAGATTTGCATATAGCTCATATTTATACTTTCGCATATTTAAGTTCAATTTCATGTCAATGTTCCTTCGAAAACACGACATCTGTTTGGATAAATTTGTATAATATCCCCAAAGTGGTAAAGGGTATCATATAGTCGGCCAGTCCGACTTTACCTACTTTCCTTACTGGTTCCATTTGTAAAACATCGAAATAATCATTTCCGACTCTATAAATAATGCTTCTCCTTGAGAGAAATGATTTTCAATCGGTCGGAACCAAATTACTATGATATATAATTTATATAAAAATTATTTGATATACTGATATGTCCACCAGGACTTTTACTATAGGGTCTATGTCTGAACATGGACCTATATGTATAAACAAGTGTGTGTAAAGACGTTTGCTATTCAAGAAGATCCCAGAACTCTTAGGATGATCAAAATACCTAAACCTTAGGATACGATTCTTTGTGTCCGAATTGGGACCAATTTTCAACATTTTCAAAGAAAGCGTATAACATTCATATCCCCATTAGTGTAACATGACCTCGAAAAAGCCCAATGTTTATATGTTCTATGGAAGATGTGTCAAAACTTGGATCAACATGTTTCAACTACGGCTAAGCCATTCGTAATACAGTTAATAGAAGATCTCTATCTTAAGTCATGTGATTTTTGTCACGATTTCAAGACACTAACCTGACAAACAATTTCCCCTTATCATGAATATGCTGCAAACGCAATTTTACAGCAACCCAAAATATCAGTAACCACTCAATAACAAATACTGTAGGAAATTTGAATCGATATTGATTGTAAAAAATACGATACCTCCTCCTTCATCTCAGTGTGTGTGCATGAAAGTCTGTTTTAATTCTACGCTGATCTCAAACAAAGAAAATGCTTTGTTTAAAACAAAAAACCAAACAACAACGACAAAGAAAAACATTCTAAATAAATATTAAATACAACAAAGTGTAACAGATATACAAGCTGGATGGAACAGGCACATTCACATACCCTGGTATACCTAGTCGAGATCGATCGACTTTGTTGTCACATTGGTCGTACATACATAATATTTGCACATTCAACATGCGACACTCACAATATGTGTTGCGTTGTGGGTTTTTTTCTCTGATGTTCAATAATTTCTTGTTGTTGTTCGATTTCGAAGATAATCGAGATATCTGACGATGTTCATCATGCTCAATGGAACAAAAAAAGAAAAGTACAATTTCCTTGTACAACAAATATTACTTAAATGGCAACATGACAGACATCCATCCATCCCATGCTCAACAATCTCTACGAACAACCGATCGTTTTGTTCGAAGACAAAATCAATATTACCGGGAATGGGATGCATTGCGTAAACAAAACAAAATGAAATCGGGAAAAGTCATGTTGCAAGCAGGTCGTATGTTCATCGTTAATGTAGATAAGGATGTTTATGAATGACGATGAACGGAGCTGTGCAACAGCAAGAGATAGTCAAGATTTCATACAATCCGTCAGTTCCAATCAGCTATCAATTGACAAATATTTGCACAACTCTGTAACAGAAATGTGACAGCATCGGAATCTCTAAAATAAATAAACTGTGGCAATGATGTTGATATGGTGTGTGTGTGTGATGGTACGGTGTGTTTGATTTTTACTTATTGGTTTAATGTGTGCTGTAATTTGACATGCACAGTTTTCAAATATTTTCTAAACATTTGCCAATGCTATAATAGATATTGATCACTGGGATAAAATTTCTCGGGTACCGCCAAGTCATCTGAAATTACCTAGTTTTAGTAAAGTAAAAATATTTTCTTATAAAACAGTAAGTATAAATGCCGATATTTTTCCGAACAGTGAATACAATTTTTATATCTCCAGCCTCACGGAAAAATGTTCCTTATCGAAATAATGGTTTTAGACCCCATGTTTTTTGGAATATACAAATGATCTGACATATGAGTCTGACTGGCTGGAGAGCACGATAACTCTCGAAGTGAGTGACCGATTTCACCCAAACTTAAATCATGTTGGAAGATGGGAAATATTACTACACTCGTTCTGGTACCTACGCCACAATATATTAAAAATACTGCTAAACATTATTTTTATAATATAAATCGAACGATTAAAGCCAAACTTTGCACATCGTAATAGTTTTACCAATAATGGATCAAGTCCGCGCTTCTTTTAATACCTCCCCCACAAAGTGACAAAATTTCCAATATTTATAAATCTAATATTAAGCGAATGGAATATCGGACTTGATCCAAATTATGCATGTCATAGCATTATTGCCAACTCTAAATCAACTCAAAAGATGGAACCCATGGGTTCACTCTATCTGATATCCCAACAAATGTTCAATTTTTTAAAATTTGTTAGTCCAATACAAAGGGAATTGGATATCCGATTTGATCCTATTTGTGCACATCGAAATATTTATTTCAAACTTAAATCATGATTGAGTGCCTTCCATAAAAAGAGTCAATATTTTGAAAATTTCGATATTTGTTTGATTTCGAAACACAATCTCCCTCCGAAAATGAATATTTGGTATATGCTTCATATAAAGATCAAGGCTTTTTACTATTTTAAAGAAGGCTTCGGAAACAGTTTCTTTCATACGTAGCTACTACTTATTTTATTTATATTTTGGTTCCTAGTGTATTACATTAATAAAGTTCAATGTAGGTCTATATTTTGGTATAGGTCCATTACACAATGGTCCCGCCCCCTTTTTTGCATTGTCATGACCTTAGACATTTTTTTCCAACCGAAGTGGCAGCAAGTTGACATTCAAGGTTGTCGGTGGGTAAAAAGCTTCTTTGCAGAATATTTTCAACCGAATTGTCTAACCAGAGTCTATAATTTGGTTGGAGTCTAGAATATTCCAGATTACAAAAAGTATCCAACTGCAGTTTTTGTCTATGCAATATCCTATCTTAATAATTGTATATCTTTGTCCCAACCGAAATTAGGTATTTGTATTGTCCATCTCCTCATGGTGAAGTACATAAAAAGTTTGCCCCGTCGAAATTATCGCCGTTCAATATTTTTATTAATATTTAACTATATATGTTTCTATACCCATTCTTATGGGTATTCATCATCTTGAAAATTTCTCAATCTGTACGTCTTTATGTTTCTGGTTAAGCAGAGCCGTTATAGTCGGACGTAGCCATGTATGATTTCTCTTCAATTCATTCATAACTTAAGCTGACATCTATATCTTCTTCTTCGACTAAATACAACATTTCATTTTTAAAAAACAAACCAGTAAGGAAAGTAGTAAAGTCGGACTGGGCCGACTATATGATACCCTTCACCACTTTGGGTATATTGTACATATGTATCCTTACAATTACATGACAATGTTCCCTCGAAGGTAGGGGAGACTGGGGCACCTTCGGCACTTTTTTTATAGCTCTATATCTCAGTACATATTCAACATATATAACAACTATATGGCTGATTATTGTCCTCTGACACTTAATTATGAAAAATAGTACCAAAAAGATATATAAAAATAGTATTAGTTAAAAAATTTTACAGTTTTGTAAAAAAGTCAAATTCGCCGAATGTGCCCCAACCCGGGGTAGCTTCGGCATTTGATGGGGCACATTCGGCACCATAGTCATAGCCGGGTAATTGTCATCGCTATCAGTCTGGTTGAAATTCTGATTATCTAAAGGCTCTATTTGGTTTTAATACGCCACACAATGTTTGAATTATAGGGCTTTATTTTCTAGCGGCGGACGTTTACATCTCAAGGTCGCACACACCATAGAAATAGGAGGTTTCTATCGCATTTTCGTCAATATAAGCACGTTTGATCTTTTATATGCAATTTCGAGCCATATTAAAGGATTAGTTTTAAAGACAAACTCAAAAACATTTTAAGGAAATAATATTGCACAACCTGTATATGGCCGAATGTGCCCCAATTTAAAATGCCGAATGTGCCCCGAATGTACTTTTTATAGTTTTTTCATTTTTTTCGATCAGTTTTGTAAAAATATTATATTTTTAAATATTTCTATAATAATACACATAGTAGTTAACCACTTTTTAATAATATTGTCTTAAAAATTTAAAAAGTTTTATACACGAAATACTTACGAAATGGAATTGAAATATTACAGAAACATCTATAAAAATACAAAAACCTATGTATCTAAATATGCTTATTAGCTAGAAATTTCCAACTTTGTGTAAGTTATTTATTTCGATATTCGATACCTATGTATCGAAACTAGTGATGTACGGTGAGAGCTTCATATCGAAAACGCGATTGCCGAAGGTACCCCGATGCCGAAGGTGCCCCAGTCTCCCCTACATATTACTGTCTTTCTGCAACCTACGATAAATTTAATTTTATTCGGCCAGATTTAGTATCGACTGCGTACCATGGGACAAATTTATGGAAAACGATTTATATCAAAATTGATGCTAAAAATTTAATTTTAATCAGAAACCAATTACATAAAATCGGACGAAAATATTTATGGGATCTATATTTAAATCTGACCCGATTTCCTCGAAACTTGACACAATTCATTCTAGACTCAATTCAGTACACTATGCTAAATTTCGTATAGATCGAAAGATATATGGGGACTTTGGTGCACCATTTACATAAAATCGGATGAAAATATATATGGGAACTATATCTATATCTGAACCGATTGTCACGAAACTTAGCACACATCATTCTAGACCCAATTCATTACGCTGTACCAAATTTCGTGCAAATCAAAAGATATTAAAGGACTTTGGTACACCATCTACCTTAAATCGGACGAAAATATTTATGGGAGCTATATCTAAATCCGAACCGATTTTCACGAAACTTAGCACACATCATTCTAGACCTAATTCATTACGCTGTGCCAAATTTCGTGCAAATCAAATGATATTAAGGGAATTTGGTACACCATCTACCTTAAATCGGAGGAAAATATATATGGGAGCTATATCTAAATCCGAACCGATTTTTCCCAATTTCAATAGGGTTCGTCCTTGTGCAAAAATAAGTGACTTGTGCCAAATTTCATCCAATTCGGATAATAAATGCGACCTGCACTTTGTTTACAATTTAACATAGGCAGACGGATGGACGGACATGCAAAAATCGACTCAGAAAGTGATTCTATGCATATTCTCAAAAGGAACCATGTATCTATCTCGATTCCTTTTGCGTGTTGCAAACATATGCACAAAGACATTATACCCTGTACCACGGTGTGGTGAAGGGTATAAAAATACCGATATTTGTTTCATCATTTATGCATTATAACCACCTGAACAAATAAATACATTAATTTAAGACAATCAGACAAATGAAGATTCTCCGCCGTGTTGTACAAGTACCATTATTGCCAAATGATTGAAATTATATGGCGTGATCCATTTAGAGATTTTCTACTTGTTTAAAGAAGACAAAACACAACAAATTTCAATTAGAATGGACAAAATCTATTATTATTATTCAAAAAATAATAATTATTGTCATTTTATTATTTAAAATTACATTTATAAAAAGACAAGACAACTACGTTGCTACGTCTCAGATGATCCATCCATTGAGTCCGATGTTCAATGACTCGTACGAGAATTTCTGCTTGAAACTGCCAAAAAAGTTGGGTGATTTTTTGATCCACTAGCGCAGATTTGTCCTCACTAGAAAAAGTCTAATAGACCAGACCAAAAACTAATAAGGGAAAAATGGGTAATAAGTACGATTTTAACCCTAAAACGAATTTTTGTTTTTTTTTTTTAACTTTTGACGTTCAGGTTGATTTTTGAGTTTTAGTCTATTCTGAGACTTATAGTGAAATATTATGGCGAACATTTCTATAGAATATTCTTAGCAGATTTAACCCCGTTTTGAATGAGTCTTCAATAATTTCTGAAATGAGTCAATGAGGTTTAAAGTTGCATACCAAAATATTCCTCGATATTTTATCAGTAAAATACCGAAGACACTATATACACTATAAAATGCAAGGATTTCAAGAAATCATAATTCGAAAATTATCAAAATTCTTGAAAAGGTTTTGTTAGTTTACCTCCCGACGTAAACTTTCAAAACGCCGATACACGTGTCTTCTTGTCTTTGCCTCTCTTTCATAATCTGTTGGAATTTCCCGGTAATTATCAAAAAAAAACCATCGGGCATGTTCTGGAACTCACGGTGTGATCTTTTCACTTCACACATACACTTCACCTCAGAAGTTACCTCCTGTTTGCATCTCACGTGAATTGAAATATTCGAACTGCGACAAAAATAAGCGCCGACATGGTACTTTGCAGAAATAGTGTTGCCATACAATATAAACTGTATTCGTTTTTAACATTCTGTTATTTTTTAGTAACTTTGTAAATTCTAAGTAATTTCGTAAACTCTAATGATAATTTTATTATTACTTTTTTAATATTTTATTATTCACAACATAACATATATGTATGAAAGACTCTTTAATATCATTAATTTGTTGATTGTTTTAAGGGGAACATTTGGTAACCCTATCTTGTACGATCTTATTGCAAGTCAGCTGTTTGTGTCAAGCGAGAGATTCATTCGGAATAAATGCAATACAAACCTAAGTCTCTATTTAAAATTGGGTTTTAAAGGCATTTTATCTTAATTTTATGATTTTAAACAAATTATACGCAATAGCAACATATTAATCTATCATCAAGTGCCTTTTTTATTTCAAAAAAGATTTTCTTTTATATAGAAAAACATGAATACACCCGACTCTATGAAAATGTAAGTGTAAAGAATACACCTCAAATGGGTATAAAGTGTGTTACAAAACACCTCGGCGTGTGTTTGATACACTTCTGCCGTTGAAGTGAATGACGGAACATGACCGAATACTTACAAAAACCAATTTGGTGCAAAAGCTTTATCTAAATCTAAACCGATTACAACAAAACAAAATGCAAATCATTCTAGGATCATTTAGAAACGTAAGCAAAATATCGTCGCAATTGGACTCCCTTTGCGTATTTGATCCATCATTTTGATTAAATCGGCTGAAAATATATTTAGGAGCAATATCAAAATCTGAACCGATTTTAACAAAACCTTACACACGATACGCTAGTGTTCTCTGAATCGGACAAACATTGAGACTTGAATACATCATTTTGGGATCGGTCAATCCTATTTATACTATATCTAAAGGGCTATATCTCATATCATTCAGATTATAAATGGAACCTGTACTATGTTTACAATTTTACACGGACCGACTTAGGGTCATTGCACATGCATAAATCGACTCAGAAAAGGATTCTATGTAAACATGGGTCTATTTCGTTTCCTTTGCACGTTACAAATATTCTCTGTATTCTCTGTAACATGAGACTATTTCGTTTCCTTTTGCACGTTACTAATATGTCCACAGTGTGGGAGGGGTATAAAAAGATCCACGCTTCAATTTTTTTGCATTTTTTAGTTGTCTTGAAACACCTTGTCGGGCCACAATAAAAAAATCGATATTTTGGGAGAATTTTATGAAGGAAAGAACAAAACCCGTGTACATTGCTCAAGAGTTGGGCCAATTACCATCTCGGTCAATCGTTGTTCTGAAACGCCCACATTCTCAACGTGTGTGTCATTGGTCCTTACTTTTTCGAAAATGTAATTGGATCAACAGTTATGTTGAATAGATTGTGTTATCGGTCGAAGTTGGATGATATTGATCTGAATAGCGTTTGCTTTCAAAATGAACACACAAAGTATCACACCAGCTCTTTTTCGAAAAAAGTTTCTGGATCGTGTTATCTCTCGAAGATGTGGCGTGGCGTACCTTTGGGTCCACGTGGAAGACTCATATAGTCTCAACCTACCAAACTAATCAATATTGGACCACTTTTAAGTATAGTACTCACATGTAAATACATTTCGATTATCTATATTTTGAGGAGTATAACGCGTTTTTAACCGAATCGACTGTGATTTAATACTTTGGATTGGTTAGTCAATGTCCATTCCAAAGAAAACGTAGAGAACGTTAAAAAAGCGACAAAAACTTCTAATGTAAGTGTCGTTTTCAATTATTGGTATTTTCGGATATTAGAATTTTGAAAAGTTTAAGCCAAACTTTTGGTCTGTTCCCGTACTGCAAGAATCTACTAGATTTTACTATTTTCCCCGATATCATAAAGGAAAATTTGTTATCGTAGTAAAAATTAGTAGATTCTTGCAGTACGGGAACAGACATTTATTTCTATTACAAATAAATGGCAGGCAGTATGTCTATTCCGAACACATTCAACTATAATGTCAATTTCAAATAATGAATCAATGTTGCTAATCTGATAAAGATAATTGTTATCCCCTTAACGACAATTAATTGCGTACGGGGTAACTCTATATTTTTTGGGGATTTACCACTTTCCTTGCCCTTGACTTGCTGATAAATGGCAATTAAAAGTAAACAAACAAAAAAACACAAAACAATTCTCTTGCTGCGTACTGTTTCATCTCAATTTTATTTACTTTTTGTTGTTGTTTTATTTTTCTTGCCATTTTTTATCTAAAAATTAAAAAAAAAACAGAAAAAACAAAAGCAGAGAATCATCAGCCATAAACAAAAGTGATAAAAACAAACAAAAAATATAAATGAACTACAAATACAATAAAAATGAATCTTGTATTGACAGTTTATATGACGAACAGAGATGGGCAAAACATATGGCACGTCGGTATGCAAATAATTGAAATAAAACTTATTTGAGAAAAATGGAATAAAACTTATTTGAGTGAAATTAAAGCAACCACCAATGTCAAAACTTAAATTATTCTCAGGTCGATGGTAAACAAGGTCTTGAAAAAATTCTATTTTTGAAAGTGATTTTAACTTAGATTTGAAGACGATTTTACAAGATATTGGTATTTGATGGACTTTTTCGCCAAATTGCCATTAATAACAAGTGAAAAAACGTTAAGTTCAGTCGGGACGAACTTTGGATACCCTCCACCATAGTTATACTGACAGATACATGCAATGAAAATATAAAAAGTGGGCATATACCGATAATTCTACAAACCGATTTATGTAAACCATTATGTACACCAAATACAAACTTCAGCAATTTTTAATGGGGATTTTTCCTAAAATCTGTAAGATCCAAAAAGTGGACTGATATTGATAACGCCAAATTGACAAATAAAATCCTCAAACTACTGTAATTTAGATTACAAAGTTATATGAGGCTATGCCTAAAGGGGGACCAATATTGATTACATAGTGTGGGAAATAGTGAATATTTGGGGATATCATTATATGAGGGCTATACCTAATTAATGACCGGTATATGACAATATTGAACTCAATATTTTAATTGTTTATCTCAATTCTTGAGGGGTACCCTTATATTGGGACTACCCGAAAAAATTGACCTATATTTATCATTTTTTGTGGAGAGATTTACTACCCAATAATAACTGAAATTACTAGATTACAGCCAATTTGGTAAAAAAATCCGGTCAAAACCCCCCAAAAACTGGAAATTGGGAGGTACCCATATATGGAGGCTACCAGAAAAAGTGGACCGATATTTATAATTTTTAGTGGGGAAATTTGTTACCCAATAAGAACCCAATGTACCAAATTGTATAGAGATTTGCTACCAAATAAGAATTCAAAGTACCGAATTTCAGCGAATTCGGTCGAAAAATGCGATCAAACCCCCAAAATACCGCAAAATTGGGGGTACCCTTATATGGGGGCTATCGAAAATATGGACCCATATTTATAATTTTTTGTGGAGAGATTTGCTACCCGATAAGAACTCAATATACCAAATTTCAGCGAATTCAGTTGAAAAACGCGCTCAAGAACCTCCAAATACCAAAATTGCACCGATAAAGCCCATCTTCGAACTTGACCTGCCTGCAGACAAAAAACGACTCTATTTCGGATTTTCCTTATATAAAAACGCCCCTCAGTATAAATCCCCCTATAGAATGTAATTTCCCACATTTATTTAGAACTATACATTCGACTCTTACATTATTGCAAATCTTGGTAACATCGTCAATAATAAATAAGTTTGGACATCCCTGAATTGTGACATCTGCTCCACAATCATAAAAATTGTACTCGTGAGATATTAACATCTTCGAGAACGCGTTTGCATCGCATCTCCTCATTATCAGCTCCATTGACAACGACATCGACATCCACAACAACAACAACCACATCATCATCTTGAGTTGTTAACAGATACAGCCGCCGAATCAGCAGCAGAAGTAACATCATCGCTTCATTTCAAATCATTTTTCTGAAGTGAAAATTTGACAAAAATTTTATTTGCGATCTTAGTCAGCCTTGAAAATTTTGGAATCAAAACTCTCTAAACAAAAAAATCTTCTCAGTTTGAAAATAACATTTGGGAAGAAAACAATTGACATCTGGTGAGGAAAATATTCATACTGAAGAACTGTGGATTTTCATTGAGAGGTAAGCTTTAATTAATGTTTGACCTATACAACCTCCTATATTATTGTATTCGTAAATCTAAGGCTAAATTTACATATTTTTAAGATTGAACTACATCGGAAAGCTGTGCATCTTTAAAAATACGAACTTTACTAATTGGATAATACTGCAAAAGCATCAGATTTATTCAAAGCCATATAACGGAAATTTTTCTGAAGTCTGAAGAGACAACAATATGCTAAGGTAAGAGATTAATTATTCACTACAATGCGGAATATTTCTTGTTTCGATGCATTGAAAATGCCAGGTCAAGATACAGCCATTTTGTAAAATACCAGACAATTCGTACGATTACAGTTATGTTTTATTTGTTGTGATTATAATTTGTTGAGAACTTATCAAGGTGTCGCGAATATATTTTCGGTGACTCGGTGTAGCTGTGTTGAACTAGACTTCCTATTCTTTAAAGTTTTAGTCGTATCCTCTGTTTCGTTTCCGCAACTGTATCCGAGTTCATTATATAGCTGCGTAAGACCCATTGCGTGTTTTTGGACGCCAGTCGCGCCCCATATCAAAATATGAAACCATTTTGAACAATTTCAGTACATTTATATAAACCAGTATGCCATATTCCAAAATTTGGTATTAAAATATTGTTAAAATTTGGCCAGTTAGTAAATAGGACCTTGAGAACATCTTCCCATCCCATCTTACTAGGCAAGTTAAAGATAACATTGAAAATGTACACGCTTTTTGGGGGATAAACTAGGTGTACTAATGGGTCCCATCTTCGGATATGATCTAAGTTCGGTAAAGATGATAGGTTATGCAAAGTTTGGTTCAAATTGGGCATTCCTTGCATTTATAAATATTGAAAATATTGACAATTTGTGGGGGAGTGGACCAATGGGTCCCATCTTCCTCCTTTATCTTGGTAAAGATAACATGTCGTGCAAAGTTTGGTTCAAATCGGACCTTCCATTCGCTGAATATTTAATATCTAATGGATCCCACATTCGGACTTGATATATGTTTCGTAAAAATAATAGGTTGTACAAAGTTTGGTTGAAACCGGATAGTCCGTTTACATGATATTAAAAAAAATTATTTTTGCACAATTTTGACCATTTTGTCGTTAAGGTACCAGAAGTAGTGAACCCATATCCCCCATCTTCGAACTTATACTTAGTTTGGAAGAAATATTACGTTGTGAAGAGTTTCGATGAAATCGACTCCGAATTGTCTGACATGGA